>NC_137458.1:309028555-309332484 GCF_964235325.1 Thermobia domestica
ACTTGGCATTTGTAAATTTCACTTACAGAAAATTATATTTTTTAAAAACAAACTAAAGGAAAATCAAGAAATAAACTTGACTATAAGTACGAAAATTTTGCTGTCTTCTGAAAACACATAAGCACAAGTTTACATTTAAGCATTAAACATAGCATATTAACATGTTTCCACATTTTTCTTCTTCATTGTTGTATGTTTATCGCTTATTACCAGTCCATACTTGAAAAAAAAAAAAAAACCACACACACACACACAATTAGCATTGCTTTTGGAAGCACACATAGTAAGTGCATTACAACAAACTTCAAAATAATCATCACTTCGAACTTTTGTCCATTAAAAACATTCACTATACTGAACTTTCCAGGCGAATCACTTATCAAGAGTTCATAGGGCACTTTGCAAGCTTAACCTGGTGATAGTTTAGCAAAACGGAACTAAACAAATTAACCCCTAGATGGCAGGAATACCAGGATTCCAGGGAAAGATTTTGATAGAGAAACGCGATATATTTTTGTAGTTGAGAATGTTTTCTTTGGGAAAAAAAGCTTCACGAATGATTTTTCTGCACATTTTTTAAAGTCACATTCTACCGTTGCGTCAGCGAAAAACTGGCGTTTTAAAATTAATGTAAACGTAGTTTTAAAAATTTCGCGTTATTTCGCGTATTGTTAGAAATTTCGCGTTTTATCTCGCAACGGAAACCAATGAAAATACACATAGAATATCATAAAAAATGACGAAACTAAAATATTACTTACTTCTGCCGCATTTCGTTTTATCGCGCATTGCGAAAAACTCGTGCCTCTACCTATGAGGTATTATTATTATTATTATATTATTATTATTATTATTATTATTATTATTATTATTTATTATTATTATTATTATTATTATTATTATTACTGTTATTTTAAAAATAGTATTGAGTAGAATATTTTTAAAATATTGAGTAGAATCGTCAACATTCCGAATCTAACGAAAACCAATTTGTAGTTTTTCAAAGTTGAGGGTGGAGAAGAATGAAGAAAATAAGTGAGTGGGACAAAAAAGAAACAATAATGAAGGAAAATTTGAAGGAAAAAAGCAATATTGGATGTGACATGAGGAAAAGGAGACGATATATTAGTTAGGGCACCAAGAAGTTGTATTCTGTGACAGAATATATGATGGAAGGAGAAAGAGGGATAGGAAGAAGCATAGTCGGTAGTTCTCAATTTTTGACTTGAAAATGATGACGGTACGCTTATGGTGATTGGTTTACAACCTGTAGAATAAGTGACTGCAATACGCTGATCTATTTGTATTATGACTCTCACGCTTCATTCAACGAGGAATATCAGAGAGTAAATTCAATATGTGTTGATGACACGGTGGTTTAGTGGTACAGCCCTTATTTCTGATGTGTAGGGTCTCTGGTTCGATTCCAGTTTGTGATGGACATCATGTCCGTGGGTTTTCTCGAGGTACTCCCGTTTCGTCCCACTTTCTCATTCCACCAATTTTTTCTATCATTATTCGCATGCTTTTAATCCCTTAGCCTAAAAAAGCATAACTGTGGTACGTTAAACTGAAGGAATTCAATATGTGGAGAAATAATCTTTATACTATTATATTCTCTTATTTATTTAAATTATCATTTTCACATTTGATTGAAAGGAAATTCAGATGCTAAGTTCAATAAAAAAGAAATACGTTTCCATTTTATTGTAATATGTTGGAGGGGGGGGGAAGTATGAAGCAAACTGCTCTGTATTCATAAAAGTTAGCCTAAGTAGACCTACGTTAATTCTACAGATTAATAAGTAGCCGTCATGTGTACACCACGTGAAAGAATTTGGTTAGAGTATTGAAAGTAACTGAACGGTATGCAATCAATACAATGTTTAGGTACGGATGGTAGCATACTACCAAAGGGAAATTCATTTTTAGCTTAGTTTTCTGTTTTACATCATACGTTTATGTCAGTTGGGCTAATGGAGACGGTGATGATGGGAAATGAGTGTGATGGTGGAATTAATAAAATGGGAGAAAACGGTAGAACCCCGAGATAACCCACAATCACGGTGTTTGTCTACCACAAAGCCCTATTCATGGAATGGAACCAGGAACTCCACGCACCAGAAGTGAACGCTCTACCACTGAGCCACCCCTTAATTCAACTTAAATTTGATTGATATGATTGTTTAAGGCTTAGCGTCTCTTCTAGTAGGTAGGCCATATGGCATGTGAATCTACAGCTTAACATGGAATCCGAATTACAAAAGCTTCCTCTGGGAGTAGAACTCGGATCTCCCATGCCAAATGCACTTATGTTATCTACAAATTTACGAGGGAACTCGAAATAGGGATACGCACGAGACGAGTCGAGACAGGATTTTCCTGACGAAATTCGAGTCGAGACACGGCTCTTCCAATAGAGAAATATACATTTTTTGGGTCGAGACATCACTTTTACAGCACATTTTCGAGACAAGACAGCCACAAATCTTGTCTCGTGCGCATCCCTAACTCGAAATTCATGTTTAATAACCTTGTACTGGAATAATACAAGGAATGGCTGGGAGCCACATCTTTTGATCAACTGAATTGATCATTTACATCAACGAACTCAGTTACTAAATTTTGATCTACTCTGGTACAACTGATGTTGATCATGCAAGTAGTTCTTGGGATCTTTCAGTCTACCGGGTGTCTTGGGGAGGGGAAGATATATATATATAAAAATGATCAAAAATGTCCGATACTAGTGTGGAATCTATAGTTTTCGGAGTTGCTGAGACGAACAGTGACGCTTCCGATGCCGTTTAAATCCAAATTCAGCTCTTTGTGTGCAAAATGAAAGGTATTCTCCCCGTGCGAAGAAAGGTCAATCTGCTAGTAAATATAACAAAAAAGTTTTGATAAGTAAACTAACTCCTTAGAAATACTAAAGAGAATGCAGAGCCATCTAGCGGATCCTTTCAGCACTTAAAAATAAGTTGTTTTTTTTTTAATACATAATTTCATGTAGCTTGCAAGGAAAGCATCGATGACAAATCATGTGATAAAAGGTAATAGAAAATAACACTACACCACAATTGCATTCCTGTATACCAACAAAGAAATGGAAAAGAAACAACAGAGAAAAAACTTTAGTGTTAGAGGAACAGAAGAGAAAAAAATAAAGAAAAAGAGATATAGTATTGAAGAAAATGTTAAGTGACTCCCAGCAAACAGCTGAATAGCGTGCGGAAGGAATATTGAACCCATCACGAATACCCCTCCAGGAACGTTACTGCGAATACACTAAAATTAGATGTTACCGGCATTTTTTTTTAACTTTTTCTTTCCTTTCTCTTTTTCTCTTTTTCTCTCTCTCTCTCTTTCTTTCTTTCTCTTCCACCGCAGCGCAATGTTATTTCCGGGCCATTCACATCGACGTGTAATGCATATAACAACGTGAGAACAAATTTAAAAGCGAAATTAGAAAACTTTTTTTTTATTATTGTTTTTTGTTTTGTTTTTCTTTTCTCAATCCGCCTTCTCTTTCTTTCCCTGTACACTACTACTATTCCATACAAACAATACTGGTGGCTTTGACTAATTTTCATCTCATCTCTTTCCCTTTTCTCGTCTATTTTCACGAAAATCATGTTGAGTCTCAAATGAAGTTTGATAAAATAATGAGGACTCGTGTAACATGGATTAGCACGCATACCACGTCCTCTGTTTTGTCTTTCCTTGATTTAATACGTATTCTTTTCTTTTCCAATTCTCTTTACTTTCAGGATAATTAAGAAATTTGATAGCTTTCTTTTTTTTTTTTACTGAAACGTGTCCTATTTCTGTCTATCTTAGAAAAGAATTTCACTTACATTTTGACATTTTAATTTTCAATTTTTGTTTACTAACGTTTGCGCCACTTTCCTAACTTTCCTGTATTTCTTTTCAACCTCTCAGTGAACAAAACAAAAAGCCCTTCCTTATTCAGCAATTAGCAACCGTTTATCTGCGGTGCTAAATTAGGTACGGCAGCTCATGGATAGAACCCTTACCTCTGGCATGAAAGGTCCCTGGTTCGATTCCAGAATTTAAGGTGGACAACATCGTGTACATGGCCTTTCTAGAGGGTTCTCGGGTTTTCCTCTAGATTCTCATTCTACCATTTTTGTGGCACTAAATAACAAAAAAAAAAAAATCGTTGCTTGTCAATACTAACTCACTAATACTAATTTATTCAGCTTGAACAGATTTTTCATTTATGCACTATGTATACAAGTAACATACCAGGTGTACCAGTGTGAAATACGGATTTCAGACGACAGAGCCGCACCTATGCAGTTTGTGCTATAAAGATTTTCACACTGCGCCATTTTGTTGTGTCATCAACAAATGTGAGACGTGCACGAGTGATAAATTGGAAAAGTGTGTCCATAGTGTTGTGTTGTGTTGTGTTCAATATACTGAAATTTATTGCGAAGAAAGCTTTCGCGGACAGCATTAATTTTGTGTTTTCATTTGAAGAAAACTGTTACGGTATTATACCAATTACTTCAAGAAGTCCATAGTGAGCATGCTCTATCGTAAGATACGTATGATTTCGACGTTTCAAAATTGGTGATTTGGATGTTGCAGACAAGTAACATGGAAAACTCCCCCCCCCCCCTAAAAAAAATACGAAGACGTGGATTGGTTATTATGAGCTATTAAAACCTGGGGAAACTGTTAATACTCAAAGTTACCAACAACAATTGACCGACCGATTTGAACCGTTCGCTGCTTGAAGAAAGACCAGACTACCGAAAGAGGCAACACAAAGTCATTTTTTTTTCATAACAATGCTCCATCACATACGGCAAAACTAGCTCGCGACACGTTGGAAGCACTCGGCTGAGAAGTTCTACCTCATGCTGCTTGCTTACTCACCAGACTTGGCTCCTTCGGATTACCACTTGTTTACGTCGATGAATCTCGCATTGCTAAGCAGTACTTTGGTTCGTACGAAGATGTGAAAAATTGGCTCGAAGGATGATTCATACAAAAGAGGAAGATCTTTGCTGGCGTGGTATTCACAAATTGCTCGAAAGATGGGGAAAATGTGTAACAAGCAATGGGGCATGCTTTGAATAAAGCACTTTTTATCACTCTTCCTAAGTTAACATGTTTCTTTAATCCGCATTTCATACTTGTATATCTGGTAAGAGCCGTTCCGAGCAGTTACCTTCGAAGTCAACAAAGACGTGCTTCCTGATAATGCGTTCTGAACGGTCAAAATAATCGTCCAGTTGTTTTCAAAGTGTATTTTTCTATGGAAAAGACAGAATGATTACCAGAAACTATGCAAATAGACACGACAACTTACTGCTAAAGAGAACAAGTTTAAAGTTACTTCAAATGTAACTTTCGAACATTCTCATCATCATATATATTCTACCATTATTGGCAGGTCACTTGCTGTAACTGAGAAGCCTCCATGCTCCACGGTCTTCAGCTAAGCTCTTTGTCTTTACGTACGATTTTTCGGTTTTGATATCGTTCATCAATTCTGTAATCTCCTTCGCCCTCTCCCTCTCTTTCTTGCTATACCATACCCTCTAGCACGTCCCTCATTATCAGGTCGCTTTTAGCCAGTGTTCCAGCCATTTCTCTCCCTCTTCTCAATAACATCTAAACACCATTCTTTCCTGTTTTTCACCACCATTTATAACACCTTCTCATTCGCTTTCTGCCCAACCTAGCTAATTCTCTCCATTCTTCTCCACACCGACATTTCGAAAGCTTCCGGTAGTTTCTCATCATTTTTGCGTAATGTCCATGTTTCTATGTCATACTCTCTCTCACGGCATGTAACTTTCGTTGAGTCCGCCACTACTATCCGGAACGCTTTATACTATTAACTAGCAAATCGTGTCTACACTTGCTTGTCTCTTTTTAACGGTGAGAGCATGGCTCAGTGGTTAGCAAATCTTGTCTACAGTTGCCTTTCTCTTTTTAACGATGAGAGCATGGCTCAGTAGTTAGCAAATCTTGTCTACAGTTGCTTTTCTCTTTTTAACGGTGAGAGCATGGCTCAGTGGTTAGCAAATCTTGTCTACAGTTGCTTTTCTCTTTTTAACGGTGAGAGCATGGCTCAGCAGTTAGCAAATCGTGTCTACAATTGCTTTTCTCGTTTTAATGGTGAGAGCATGGCTCAGCGGTTAGCAAATCTTGTCTACAGTTGCTTTTCACTTTTTAACGGTGAGAGCATGGCTCAGTGGTTAGCAAATCGTGTCTACAGTTGTTTTTTCTTTTTAACGGTGAGAGCATGGCTCAGTATAGAGCGCTTACCTCTGGTGCGTGACGTACCTGGTTCGATCCCCCGACCAATTACGTTTGTGGTGGACAACATCGTGTCCGTGGGTTTTATCGGGATACTCCCACGTTAAACTTCATTTTCGTTAAAGATTTCATTTTTTCATTTTAACGGTAACACACACACACACACACTATTAATAGTGATACACACCTAATTTGTAAAATGGAAAATATTATATTTCCCATGTCTAGTTTCTATTTCAGTAATACCAAATAAATTTGTCAATATTTTACAGACCACTAGATAAACGTAGCCTTAAAGAACAAAAAAGGATAACGTTCTGACAACGTTGATATATATAGAATGCAGAACCATCTATTATTCTCTTGTGAACTCATTTTTCGTTTTATGTTGAATATACGTTCAGTCGTAGAGAGAGAGAAAAAAAAGCTGTAACATGACATACAACCTTCATAATAATAAATGACTGACATTTTGGTGGCATTTGCGTGGGGAAGCATCTTCTCCCTTATAAATTAAGACTGTAGTTTCTTCAGGTGAAGGAAAAACATTCAACAAAGAGGGAGAAGAGAGGATTTTCTTGTAAGCTAGGTACAGGTAGCAATGAATGTGAACTCTGAACAGCGGCTGGCCTGTGTGAAAAAAACTGTATTTCACCGAATATAGCTAACAAAATTATAACCCTATCTTCAACCAGGTGAATTTTACATGTTTCTATACCTGCAAAATTACGCAGTGTATACGTATGGGAATCCTTATAGAATGGCTAAACAAATATTAAAACGCATTTGTCAATCTACTACTGGATGAAGGTTTCTCCAACTCTTCACCACATCCTAGAATCTTGGGCAATTTTTTGTTCCACATCACTAAGCAGTACATTTTGATTTGTCACACCACCTTGTATCAGAACATTTTCTGGATTGTTTCTTGTCTCTTGAAATCGAGTCAAGAATTGTTTTTTGTCCACTGATCATAATTTCTTCTGGCAGTATGTCCAACCCACTGCCACTTCAACACCTTTATTTTCATGGTAATATCTGTCATTCCTGTCATTTTTACGACTTTTTACCAACCTTTGTGGGTGCACACAATCCCCCCCTAGATTAAAATCGTACTTAATTAAAATCTCGACCCTCCCCCAATAACAAATTGCTCACCAATCTTATCAAACTCAACTCCATACCATATTTTCTATGTAAGGATTCAATTACTTTGTATTCACAATCATCCCTCAGGTAGCGATGTCTACTAGCGTCAGGAACTGAGTAATAGCGCACGTAACGACATCTACTAACGTCAGGAAGCAAGTAATAACATACGTAGTGACATCTACTAGCGTCAGGAAGCAAGTAATAGCACACGTAGTGACATCTACTAGCGTCAGGAAGCAAGTAATAGCACACGTAGCGACATCTACTAGCACCAGAAAACAAGTAACAGCGCAAGTAGTGACATCTATTAGCATTAGGGAGCAAGGTATAGCGTACGTAGTGAATCTATCAGCATCAGGAAGCAAGTAACAGCGCACGTAGCGACATCTACTAGAGTTAAGAAGCAAGTAACAGCGCACGTAGCAACATCTACAAGCGTCAGGAAGCAAGTAATAGTGGACGTAGCAACATCTACAAGCGTCAGGAAGCAAGTAATAGCCCACGCATCGACTTCTATTAGCGTCAGGAAGCAAGCAATAGCGTACTTAGCGACATTTGCTAGTGTCAGGAAGCAAGTAATAGCGCACGTAGCGACATCTACTAGCATCCGGAAGAAAGTAATAGCGCACTTAGGGACATCTATTATCGTGATTCTTTGTTGAGAAGTTTTGCCACTTATGATAAGAAATTCTCGATATGCCCCTTGTCTCTTGACAACCAACGTTACAAATCTCTTAAGAGGAATCATTCCGGCGAAATTAAAATCCCGCGAATTTTACAGTAATAATGTGGTATCTTCCAATAGATAAAAGATAATCGAAATGTGGAACAAGAGCGCCCTAGACAATATCATTTTACATGAGATACCGTTATCACGATTCACTTATCTGCTTTCGATTTCGAGCCATTTTGAAAATCGGCATTTATTTTCACGTTTCTAAACGGCTGAAAGCGGAAAGTCACTAGGTGACTTGTGATAATGGTACCTCAAGCAAAATAATATTGTCTAAAGCGCTCTTGTTTCATATTTCAATTATCTTTCATCTATTGGAAGATATCACATAATTACTGTAAAATTAGCGGTATTTTAATTTCGCCGGGATGAGGCTTCTTAAGCATGGTTGTATAACATTTTAGGATAGTATGACGCACAGGCTGACATGTTTATCTTTTATAATTAGGATTATATTCATCACTATATGAAATTTTTATGTTTTTTTTCTTTCTTTTCAGAACTATTCAAAGTCAATTTAGAAAGAAACAAGGGAGTAAGTAAAACCTGAAAATTTTCTCTCCCAATAATGTTATTCTTAAAGCTTTCAAAAGACAAAAAGTGGTAACAGATGGTATCCCTTTCCCACTGTGTATTCAATATTCTCACTTTTTCCTTGTTTCGCTCCGTACCTTTTCCGTGTTTTCTTCATTTCTTTGCTCTTGGACGCCGGTCACGGTTTCATTAAGAATTTAGCCTTCACTCGTAGCGAGACAGAGCCCCTTCTTACTCTTACCAATTTCGAACAGAAGAAGATAAACAAAACAAAAAAAAAAATACAAACTTCTTGTTCTCTTCAAGTCTGTCAAGAAAAAACATCGTATGGGAAGGGATGAAAAAAAATGTGGTTGTTTGTTTTGTGTACTTCTAGATGGCGCCACGAGGTGAAATTTAGCGAATCATCACACAACTAAAACTTTGTTTCCTTACATTGGGTGAACTTTGGAAAAACTTTCTTGTAAGAAAAGACTTTTTGAAATTTATATTTTAAATTCAGAGGTTAAGTGACTTTCCCGTTTCTCCTTTCCCTACAGCTTTTTTTTTATTATTTTTCTTCGTTTCTAGATCCATAAATAACGAAAGCTTTACAAACTTTTAAAAGAACGAAGTTATATACAGAGTATTTCGTAAGTCAGATACCAAGAAAAAATAGAAATGGAATTCGACGTTCAATATTAAATAGGTCTACATTATAAAGTATCTCGGTTCAGTTACAACCTCCGTAAGATACATACATACATATATATATATATATATATATATATATATATATATATTAGAGCATACATATATATATATATAAATGCTCTAATGAAAACTCGTTCATCATGTTTCCTACACATTTGACAACGGCTGACTACACTGTCAACCTACATTCGGCAAGGAAAAATTTCATCTTTTTAAGAGTCTTCATCCCGGCGAAATTAAAATACCGCTTATTTTACAGTAATTATGTGATATCTTCAAATAGATAAAAGATAATTGAAATATGGAACAAGAGCGCCCTACACAATATTATTTTGCGTGAGGTACCGTTATCACAAGTCACCTAGTAGCTTTCCGTTTTCAGCCGTTTAGAAACGCGAAAATAAATGCCGATTTTCAAAACGGCTCGAAATCGGAAGCAGATAAATGAGTCGTGATAACGGTTTCTAATGTAAAATAATATTGTATAGGGCGCTCTTGTTCCACATTTCGATTATCTTTTATCTACTTGAAGATATCACATAATTTCTTTAAATTAGCGGTATTTTAATTTCGCAGGGATGAAGACTCTTAAGTATTGTTCAGTTTATTTTTCTTTATCGATGTTTCCTCGTAATATTCACGATTTTTTTCTCGCGCGACTTTACGTTTTAAAATAACACCGTACGGAAAAACTACATGGGAAACATTCACAAAATCTTAGTGGCCCCTTAATAGGGTTTAGCTTCCAATCTATTTTGAGAGTGTATCCTTAAGAAATTTCTGTACTTTTACAGTTTAATGTGGAAGAGCATTACTTTGTTGTTAAATACTTTCATACAAAGAGATATTTTCCAGCTTAGCAAATACAAACTCTCACATCACAGACTGACATCTCTAGGGACAAAACAGAGACATAATTCCATAGAGGTGCGAGTGTTGTTAGAGGAAGTGTTCAAAACGATCATGGTCTGTGCACAGACAGGCTCGGTCTGTGCACAGACAGGCTCGAACACAACGCCTTATGGATGCACGCACATATTCAAAAACACTTGGCATTGCTCGAATGGTGTTGCATCATATGTTCAAAAACACCTAGCATATGGCGTCAGAGTGCATGTATGTGTTCATAAACATCTGGCATTGCTCGAATGTTGTCACAGTACATACTCAAAAACACCTGGCATTGCTCGAAAGGTGTTGCAGCAAACGTTCAAAAACACCTGACATTGCTCGAATGCTGTCAAAGACACATGTTCGAAAACATATGACATTGCTCGAATTATGTTGCAGCACATGTTCATAAACATCTGGCATTGCTCGAATGTTGTCACAGTAAATGTTCAAAAACACCTGACATTGCTCGAATGCTGTCAGACACATGTTCGAAATCATATGACATTGCTCGAATTATGTTGCAGCACATGTTCATAAATACCTCGAATTGCTCGAATAATCCCACAGCCTCGAACTATGTGTTTCTTCAGATCGTGAAAATATTCAATAGCAAATAAGAGATATACCACTGGCAATGCTGTCGTCAAGTAAGAACAATGCAAGACACATAAAATTCCACAAAGCATTGAAATTCTGGTTGTGAAGCTCGAGAGTAATTTTGTAAGTAACTCGCTCAGGATATATATATACTATTCACGACTGGTGAGTTTATTTTTTGTAAGGTTATTTCCAAGAGCTACAGAAAATGCAGAATCCCTCACAACAGGTTTTGGTCGTTTTCTTCAACTGAATTGCGTTGGACTTTTTTTTTTTTTTTTTTTTTTTTGCATATTCATGGGACTTTCCTATGTTTTTTCTTTAAAAAAAGAAAACTGAAAGATATACAGTTACAACGTCCCGATGGAGGTCCATAAAAACGAGAAAAATCCCGTATTACACCTTAAAACGAAAGGGGTGTCACAAACTGGATACTCTCCTTATTCCTATCCTTATAAATATTGAAAGTGGGGGGGGAAAAAACCGGGAGAAAAAGAAGCGTTCGTAAGAGGGCGAATGTTCTTGAATTATTAACCACAACTTTTATGAAATGTTGGAGGATCACTTGGGATAGCTCACACAAGAACCAGGACTAGTCGGTCGTTCTACCAACCCCTTTTTTTTTACAAGCTCCCGAAATTTTTTACTGTCCAATCCTTATAAAAGCCTCGCTTGGTTCCACACCTCCTGCTATTTCTTCTAAAAAAAAGAAAAAGAAAAAAGTCCAGATACGGACCCCAAAGTAAGTACAAGATTGGTGCTGTCGGTGGAGTTCATCTTGAAATGCCAGGCACAGCACCACTAGCGCTCCTGGGGGCCACAAAAAGAAACTGCTGACGCGGGCATTAAAATGTCTATGGCAGTTTATCCCGAACAGTAAAGTGTTACGCGGAATGAAAGGGGGGAAAAAAAAGAATAAAAGTAGAGTAAAACCGAATCTTGAGCTTCGGGACACTGTCAGTCAGCCTCTTCATAGAATAAAGTGGATGCAATGTTCTTTAAAGGTTTTCTTCTTCATTTTTTCAAAGACATTTTCTGTTGCGGACAGTTTTCGGATACACGTCTATCAATGTTTTGTCGTAAAATGCGAAGGAAATAAATCGTTACCTGTAGCATCTGAGCATCGTATCTGTAATTTTAACCCCTCCACAGCGTTCGTTTCCAGATACTTCTACCAAAGATCTGAGCCCATCTGACCTGGCTTGACAAGTTCAAATGAAAAATGAAATGAAATCTTTTTTAAGTTTTACGCCCCACGATTATGCAGGCTAGGCTAAAGGAGACGATAATGATGAGAAATGGTGTAGTGAAGAAACTGGGAGGAAACGGCAGAACCACGAGAAACCCCACACACGGTGTTTGTCCACCACCAATCTTACTTGACGCGAGCTGGGATCGAACCTAGGAGTGAACGCTCTACCACTAGTTGACTGATTCACCGAACGTGCCTCATTAACTTGCTTAACTATTTATTACTAGGTTTTACTTTAAGTTGTTTATCTATTAACCTAGAACGACAGGGACACGAACACAGAAACTTCGAGGACAGTTAAAATTCCAAAGGCTCTCCCAGCAGGAATTGAATCCGAGACCCGGTACCTCAAAGGCGCACGTGCTACCCACTAGACCAGCGGGAAGGTCAACTATTGAGTTACTGCACCCACAAGAAGTTCAAGTACTCCTTAACTGAGTAGGAAAGCAAAATTTCTACCACAGACAATTCAGGTGTTGTATTGCTACTTGGACAGTAGTAAGCAATTTACAAGTGTTTCATAGAATTCTCGCATAAATGACACTGGTATTGAAATAATGGCACTTCTAAAGTAATATTCTTCAGAAAAACGGTTTGTAATTTTAGATTTTGTTAACATGTTTCAGATCTGAAGAATACATACATTTCGTGGCCTGTGCTCCACTAGAATCGCATATACCCGTATTCCGGCCATATTGTGTGACCCATCACTCACATGGAGAATAGTGCGTCTGCCAAAGTATTGTAGAAGATCTGTGAATTTCTACTGGGTTCATTTTACTATTGTACGAGATACATTTTACATCTTGAAAGAACTATCACTCATTCCAATGATTGGATACACTGTAATTGTGCTTTTTTTATACAGGATGGCCCAAAAGTAGGTATACACCCCTGCATTCATCAAGTATAGCATTCTAGTTTATGGGTTTATTTGCTTTGGCGTTTCCAAGCTTAAGATGTAAGTAAAAACACATTGAGAACAAATAATAAAGAAACTTAAGTATACCAGACGAATAACAATAAGCAATAATATAAAATACAATGAGCTGATCAGTACGGTACTGTATACCTACTGTTGGGCCACCCTGTACTAATTTGAAGACGCTGAATCCTATTGGACTATTTTGGAACATATCCACCTATAGGGTCACGAGAAAAAGTAATCTCAAAGTCGAAAGGAATTTAAATATATGCGTCAGCACGTTTACTATTGGCATGGAAGGCAGCACGATGGTTCAGTGGTACGAGCGCTTAGTTCTGTTCTGAGAGGGGTGGGGGGGGGGGGGCTGGATTGATCACGGCCAAAGTTTGTGAAGGACAATATCGTGATCGCGGGATTCCTGGGTGTACTGCCGTTTCCTCCCACATTTAATTCCACCATTTTTTTCTATCAATATTCACTTGCCCTATATCATCGTCTATCTTAGCCTAACAGAGCATAATCACGTAACGTCAAACTGAAAGAAAGAGAGACCACCTGGCATGGCTGGAGTCAAATATCCCAACTTTAGGTAATTTTTTTGTGATCCCATGATCCCATATGTTTAAAAAAAAGTCGAGTAAGTTCAGTAACTTCAAATTAGTATAAAAAGGGAGAAATTTATCCAAATGTGAGTGCTCTTACCATTACCATGAGTGATAGTGCAATAAATTTCAACTGCGAGTTCTATTATAGAATAGGCATTTCCAACTGGCCGGTCTATGACGTAAGAGATCGTATTTACACTCTGAGAAAGGAGGGGAAGGAATAAAGTAGGAAATAGGGGTGGCCACATTTTTTCGAAAAACACTTTTTCGAAAACGAAAAATAAAAAACGAAATTTTTTTTCGGAAAACGAAAAACGATTTTTTTTTCGAAAAACCAAAAGCGAAAAAAATTTCAAAAAACGAAAAACGAAAAATTTTTCGAATTTTTTTTCAAAAACGAAACACGAAAAATTTTTCGAAAAACGAAAAACGAATTTTTTTCGAAAAATGAAATTTTTTCGAAAAAACGAAAAAATCAAATTTCCGAAAATCGAAAAACAGATTTTTCGAAAAAGGCCATCCCTAGTAGGAAAGCAAGTGTGTCAGTGTAAAAGTAGTCGTGGATCCCACCAGTAGTATGACTGCTCCACTATCGATGCTCTTGTTTGCTTGTCACCACTGTCTTTCTATCAAGTCAGGATTAGGATTAGAAATGAGATGTCTGGACTGTCAGCATCTAAGGCCATTTAGCCCGTCACGCATATTGAGGGATGACGTCCCTCGGCGAGCACACTATCCAATGAAAGAGAAGGAAGGAAGCAGAATGGGGCCATTATATCAGGTAAAAATCCCTGCATTTGCCTGATGTGAATGAAGAAAACCCAGGAAAAAACTCAAGTTGGCTGGCCTGAAAAAGCTGTTACACATTTTCGACCGAGTGGCCCCCTCACGAATCGAACCCGGAGCCGCTCGCACCAAAACGAGCGCGTTAGCGACTACGCCACGCGGGGCTACTATTGTCAAGTCAGGTTACCAGCCAGCTCCTTTCCCTTTTTCGTATAGCAAACTCTGAAGTTACAGAGCATTCAGCTGGAAATGTCTGCTCTACAATATTACGCCTTCTCTTTAGCTAGCAATAAGCAAGTATTAGTAAATTTGGTAGAACCTTTTACATGGTCATGTATTTTATTTGTTTCATCTTTTTCTAAGGTTTTTACCGTAATGGTTAACTCGTTTGTTCGGTCGGAGAATTGGATGAAGTATTCCATGTGCTCTATTAGCCAGCGAGGGCCACAGACCTCAAGATTGTAAATTAGTCGGTGGGACTATACATAGCACTTGTTTCTTAAGTTTCATCTTTAAAAGTATGAGGCAGTCATTTTGTTTAGGGGTCCTCCAGGCTTGTAGCTAGGAGTCTCCGCTACCCCTGCGACCACCTTCAGACCCCCTGAAAGTTTCAGTTGTTGGCTTACATAAATGTAAGTAAATAATAATAATAATAATAATAATAATAATAATAATAATAATAATAATAATAATAATAATAATAATAATAATAAGCAGTCAAGGATGTGACGTAACTTCACCTTAGTACCTCTCTTCAAAAAATCTCGGTCACCAGTGGTGGATCTAAGCTAGGGCCAGGGGAGAACTAGGCGCCCAGTTTTTTGAATGAGTAAATTAAGTTTATATATATATATATATATATATAGTGGCGGATCCAGGATATGATCAAGGGAGGGGCTAAAACATAATTTGCCGTTTTATCCAGTGTAAAGCTGAATTGAATCTCATTTTATCCAGTGTAAACCTGAGCATCAAGAGGGGCTATAGCCCCTAAGCCCCCCTTGGATCCGCCCTTATATATATATATATATATATATATATATATATATATATATATATATATATATAAAGTTTATAGTTAACTCATGATATACCTATCATAGTCTGGGGTCTGGCTGCTTCACCCCCAGCTTTTACCTTATAGATCCGCCACTGTTGATCACCCTTGTCTCAGTGTTCTGCATACGAGCATGTGTTTGTCCCTTCAACTCAAACTTGTTTCCAGCATGCCTCACATTATGAAACACATCTTAAGAGTTAAAAACAATTGCATGTACTGTATTGGATTCGCTGTCTATTCAAGATAAGAGCGGGAACGAGTTAAAAGACAAACTTCCTTCTGTCACCCATCTCTTATGATATAAGGGAGACCACAAGATAACACAAACACAATTTTGAACTACAATCTTTCTCTCTGTCTAGTAGAGAAATAAAAAGCGACGGATAACGTCACAGCAGACCGATAACATCTTGCCCCCTCCCTCTCATTGTCTCTCGCTAGTTTAATCTAGTCCGTCTTCTCGCCAATTAACCTTTACCACCTCTCTTCGTCCAGATCCTCCTACTGACACCACAGTAGCGACATCTCGTGTCAATAGAATGTAATACATAAAAGTCACTAGCTGTCACGAAATGATTTCTTATAGAACGACCCTCAAACCTCTTTTCATTTATTTATTTGTTTTTTTTCCCGCTCGTTTAGTATTTTCAACTCTTGACAAATCTTAAGAGTCTTCATCCCGGCGAAATTAAAATACCGCTTATTTTTACAGTAATTATGTGATATCTTCAAATAGATAAAAGATAATCGAAATGTGGAACAAGAGCGCCCTACACAATATTATTTTACATAAGAAACCGTTATCCCGACTCACTTATCTGCTTTCGATTTCGAGCCATTTTGAAGATCGGCATTTATTTTCGCGTTTCTAAACAGCTGAAAACGGAAAGCCACTAGGTGACTTGTGATAACGGTACCTCACGCAAAATAATATTGTCTAGGGTGCTTTTGTTCCATATTTCAATTATCTTTTATCTATTTGAAGATATCACATAATTACTGTAAAATTAGCGGTATTTTAATTTCGCCGGGATGAAGATTCTTAATTTAGGAACTCTGTACAAAGGCTACTAAAAGAAGACATAAAATTGTAAGCTCGTTAACATCTTGTCATTATTGTTTCATAATCGTTCACTTATATTAGGCTAGTCGCCCGTCTCTTTTAGCCTAGATCAGTGGTTCTCAACCTAATTCCTATCACGATCCCCATTTTGTCACATCCTCTTGCCAGCGACCCCCTTATAATTTCTTGCTTTTAATAAGCTTATGTGGGATTTTTAATATACCTACTGCGGAGATCTCACCATATCCATCTATTTCTATAATAGTAGAATTTATTTCTTGTATATAGTGGATACAGTAACTTCCCTAAAAGTGAATGCATTAAAATCAAATTTGGTCATTTCGTTCATATTACAAATATCGAAGCCGATCCGTCATACTGTTTCAAAAAGGAGGCCATTTGAAAATTTTAAAACTTCATAACTTGCTTGATTCTGTATCATATGATTGTCACTTTTAACTTTGGCTTTAAAAAATACTTGGACAGTTGTTTAAAAAAAATATTTTGAGTATTTTAAATGACTTCATAATGTGCGTCACAGAGATTGAACCGGACATTGCCGCACTAGTGAAATCACATATTCTCAGGCAATAGGGGATCCAGGATATGATCAAGGGAGGGGCTAAACCGTATCCGCTTTATCCGGTATAAAGCAGGATTGAAGCCCATTTTATCGAGTGTATACCTGAGCGTCAAGGGAAGCTATAGCCCCCCCCCCCTTGGATCCGCCCCTGTTATCAGGTATCTCATTAGTTTTCAATTTTAATATACAGAATTCGTTGCATTTGTATTTTTCTAGTATTTCAATATGCAGTTCCCATTAGTTTCATATCGTACCTCGCACCTATTGAAAATATTTAGTAGATTTATTTTTTTGTTATTTTAACAGTATGTATAAAAATAAAAATATGCCTATCAGAACAAAATTCAAAATAACGTTTAAAAATATGTTTCGCTATTAGATTCTATTTTGCTCTTCGGCTTATCTTCGCGATCCCCCAGGTTGAGAAACCGTGGCCTACAGGATATAATCGTGGGACGTTAAAACGAGAAATTTAATTCTATTTCGAGATGAGATAGCCTCAATTTCTTATCTCGTAGGCATCCCTATAGAGGATACAAGGAGGGAGAGGGGAGCCTAACGCAAGGTAAATGAAAATCAAGTGAAATATTTTAGTTTAACGTCCCACGATTATGCCCGTTAAGCTAAGGGAGACGGGTAATTAAGGAAAGTGAATGATAATGAAAGAATTAATAGAATGAGAATGTGGGAGGAAACAGAAGTGCTCCGAGAAGACCCACGGACACAATGTTTGTCCCAGGGGGCGGATCCAGGGGGGCGATCGCTTCCCCCCAGAAGAGGAAACTTTCTTATTTTATATATATAAATAAAACCCATCCTAAAGTTTGGAGCCCTTAAAAGTAGTAGTATGACAAATCACCGCTGCTCCCCAGAAGTCGGTCCTGGATCCGCCCCTGGTTTGTCCATGACATACCTGCTTGACCGGGGATCGAACCAGGGACCCCACGCACCGGAAGTAAGTGCTCTATCACTGAACCATCGTGCTCTCCCCCCCCCCCCCAAACTTAACGTAAGTAGTTTTTGTTGGCAAATGCGAAACACAAACTGGCAAGAAAACTAAAATCCAGGACCAAAGATGTATAATGTTTTGAAGACAGGGGAGAGGGGACGCAATGAGAAGCTATAAGTATTGAACAGTAATAGCGAGCACACTTCTACTAACAAACAAATAGGCCGAGAAGAGAACGAATGACGCACACAGTCTCATAGGGGCTTCCAGGGGGGTCCTATAGTAATGAGACATTCGCGTCGTGTTGTGAGGCGCCAATTAGGAGGAAAGCGAAAGTGACTTCTCATGTCACGGGATGCAACGTTGTCACTTGGTGTCCCCCCATCTCATCACTTGTCACATCACACGATGAAAGACAGGAGAGTGAGAGAGAGAAAAAAAGATAGAAAAACACACCAGGGGATGGACATTACCAGCCATGGCAACTAATGGTTCTTTGATCAACCAAATGGTCACAAAAACAACGTCAGTGATGGCTGTAGATTGGTCTGTATGACGCCAGCGACCAATATTCCTTCCGGAACTCTATATCGTTTAAAAGAAAATAACAATACATTTATTTCCGGCTCAGCTGTTACCCGTATATTGTCTTCTATTGAACATATTTCTTCCCAATTAATTTTCAAACGTTACTTTCGGGAAACTAGGGTGGGAAGATGGTATCTATATTACCACAACATCTGCTGGCGCTGTTGCCCGTATAATTGGTGCCAAATCCATCACAGGGATCTAATATTTCCGTTTATAATATTATATTCCTCTACTTTATTCCTTCTTGTCTTCCTTTAGCGAAATTAAATTATTTGAGTTTAGCATCCCTTTCACAAAAGGGTGAGAGACCCGGATTCGATTCCCGGCGAGAGCTTGTGCGGTTCGGATTCCACGTTAATCAGTAGGTCCACTCTCATATAAAACAAATCAAATCAAACTTTTTACAACCGAGGATCTACAGTTTAAAGTGGAACCTGAAACACCACAATTCGTTCAAAGGGTCTTTCCTAGTAAGATAGTGAAATCGACCCTTGATCCAAAAGGTTACCCTTGACCTAAAACTACCACAAAAAATTTTGACCCCTTCCGCTTATCGAATTATCGGCCATACATGCTCAAAATTGAATATTTTAAAATTTTGTTGGGATGGTCGAAAACTTTTGAAAGATTCACAGATTGTAGATACTATCTAGATGTAAATGTGCAATTTCTAACAAAACTATCAATGCATATTTTCTTTATTTTTTTGCGTGTTAAAAATTTCCAAAAAAAATTGTAGAAAAACTTTTGGGGGGAACACGTCGCTGTTATACCTAAGGGCCCCGAAAAAATATGTTGTATATAAGGGTATAACAATTTTTTAAACCAAAAAATCAGCGACGTGTCCCCCACCCAAAAAATTAGATTTTTTTGAAATTTTCAACACGCAAAAAAATAAAGAAAATACGCATCGATGGCTTTGAAAAAAATGCACATTTACATCTAGATAGTATCTACAATCTGTGAAATTCAAAATTTTTTGATCACCCCCAACAAAATTTAAAAATATTCAATTTTGAGCATGTACGATACGATAATTCGGTAAGGGGAGGGGGAGGGATCATATTTTTTTGGAGGTAGTTTTAGGTCAAGTGTAACCTTTTGGGTCAATAGCGACCCAATTTGGATCAAGGGACGATTTCACTATCTTACTAGGAAAGACCCTTTCAAGGTTGTCTCACCGGGAGTCGTACCCATGACTCCGTGCACCAAAGACGCGCGCACTTGCCATTTAAACCAGTAATGAGTGCTTAAATTATTGGAATCTCATCCCATAAAAGGATGCGGCCAACCAGATAGGTTTAGCTGAGAGATGTGTGGCCAGTACATAGGCTACAATTGCTGCTTTTCTGGTTTTTCGACTTGATTTCAGTATCTTTTAATTCAAGTTTTATTTCTGTTCCTGTGTGGAGCTGGGGAGGAAAGGAGTCCTCAGACCTTTGTCAGTATTTTCATAATGTAAGGGGGACCGGTATTTTGCATTAAACAGGAAATTATGCAAAACACTTCCCACTTTTAGATTCCGAACTATCTTATCCGTAAGTAATTAAGTCTAATGTAAGAACGGCCGTCGAACTGCCTGTTGACAGGTAGCGAAGTAAAACTGGTAAAAAAAAAAGAAACAATGACAACCGGTTTTCTGATATTGCTATCCCGTTCGAAGAATACGTACCATTTCCATTCTTAACTGTATTCCAATCGGAAGTGGTATAAATCTGCCACTTCCGGTTTCGATACTGATCACTATAGAGGAAGAACGGTAAAAGTAGTGTTGTCCAAGAGACAAGAGAAAATAAAAGTTTTCTCGTCTCGTTCCAAAAAAGTTTGTAGAAATATCGTCTGGTCTCGATTTTCTTTCGCTTCTCCTTTATATGCTTTTTGAATCTATCACTTCTTCCTTATCCATCTATTGAATCTATCTCTTATTTCTTATTCACCTACTGAATCTATCACTCCTCCCTTATCCGCCTATTGAATTCATCACTTCTCCCATATCCGTCTATTGAATCTATCACTCCTCCCTTATCCGCCTATTGAATTCATCACTTCTCCCTTATCCGCCTATTGAATTCATCACTTCTCCCTTATCCGTCTATTGAATCTATCATTTCTCTTTTATATGATTTTTTGAATCACTTCTCGCTTATCCGTCTATTGAATTTATCCCTCCTCCCTTAACCATCTATTCAATCTATCACTTCTTCCTTATCCATATACTGAATCTCTCTCTCTCCTCCCTTATCCATCTATTGAATCTATGACTTCTCCCTTATCCATATATTGAATCTATTTTTCTTTCATTATCCATCTTTGAATCTATTACTTCTTTCTTATACGCCTTTTGAATCTATCACTTCTCCCTTATATACTTTTCTCTCCTCCCTTATCCATCTATTGAATGTATCACTTCTTCCTTTGTCTCCTACTGAATATATCACTTCTCCCTTATCGGTCTATTAAATCTATTTCTCCTCTCTTAATCATCTATTGAATCTATCACTTCTCCCTTATCTTATTGAATCTATCACTTCCTTCTTATCCGTCTACTGAATCTCTCTCTTCTCCCTTTTCCGTCTATTGAATCTACCACTTCTCCTTTTCGACCATTGAATCTATCACTTTTTCTTATCCGTCTAATAACTACATCTCTTCTCCCATAACAATTTATTGAATCTATCACCTCTCCCTTGTCCATCCATTGAATATATCACTTATCCTTTATATGTCTTTTAAATCTCACTTTTTCTTTATCCGTCTATTAAATCTATCACTTCTCCTTTATCCTCCTATTGTATATATCACTTCCCCATTATCCGTTTATTGAATCTTTTACTTCTCTCTTACGTCTATTGAATCTATCACTTCACCCTTATATGCTTTATGAATCTTATCACTTCTCTCTTATCCTTCTATTAAATCTGTCGCTTCCCCTTTAACAGTTTACTGAATCTATCACTTCTTTCTTATCTGTCTGTTGAATCTATCACTTCTACCTTCTCCATTTAATAAATGTATCTCTCTTCTCTTATGCATCTATTGAATCTATCACTCCCCCTTTATCCCCCTATTAAATCTATCACTTCGCCTTTATCCCCTATTGAATCCATCACTTCTTCCATAACCATCTATTGAATCTATCACTTCCTTCCTTATCCACCTATTGAATCTATCACTTCTCCCTTATCCGTCTACTAAATCTCTCTCTGTCATCCCTTACCATCTATTGAATATATCGCTCCTCCCTTAACTATCTATTGAATCTATCACTTCTCTCTTATCCATCTATTGAATCTATCACTGCTGGCTAAAATATTTGAACCCTATATGTTCACTTAGGGGAAGTCTATCATAGCTTCACAATGTGAAAGGAAATCGCCTGTTTATATTCTTCAATACCTGTGATTTACCAAGTAAAGTGAAGATGTGAGAACCACAACTTCATAGCAGTTCTAGTTGTTAGAAAGTTCTACGAAACTAATTAATTTGGCCACTTTATTATTACGTCATTGAAGAGACAAGCGAGAACAATGCACAACAAAACAAGGTATGTGTAACTCACTGTTTATCATAGTTCTAAACGGAGGCATTCTTCAGTATTTCAAAGCATAGTTTAACCAGCCATATTAGCATACTACCAAGCACGTAAAATTAACTTTTTAACAATAATTTCCGTGTTTCATAACCTTTTAATTGGCATTAATAGCAGTAAGAATGTGAGCGGAATATAAAAAGATCGTTCTCTAGCCTTTGAAAGCCAAAGATAATTAGGTACTCCTAACAAACACCAGGCAGCAGCACAATCAACATATTTAAAAAGATTTCTTTTTTAATGGTAACTGAGACAAGAGTGGTATTTAAATTCAAACCATTTAATTCATTGCGTAGCCTGGGTGACGTGCTGCTGTCAGAAAGGAATCTGCTACCGACAAGGAATCTCCTACGCGTTGACTAAAGAATCTTCGGCATGCAGATTGACCAAGAGGAACGTGGGCACTTGCTATATTTATTTGTAGTTCTTAAACTACGAAGAACGTTATAATAAAAAAAGAATCAAACAAATATGTAGTTGGTTACAGTTTTTTCTTTCCTGCTTCCTCCTGACTTTGTGAAGTGGTACTCCACGACAGATTACACACAAGATACGGCTCTCTGTGTAATCAATTGTCTGGATCTCCGGCATGGAACTTTGAGAACATAAACCATTCCAGTAAGCACACACGAAAACAAGTTCTTCCGTTTCTGTCTAGTGTATACGTTGAAATGAGGAAGACCAAGAGCGTTTTAGTCCTATACACGAAGGCAAAAATCAAGAAGAAAGAATTTTTAAAAATCTTTATTAAGAGGCCTAATCACTGCGAAATTAAAATACCGCTAATTTTACAGTAATTATGCGATACCTTCAAGTAGATAAAAGATAATCGAAATGTGGAACAAGAGCGCGCTAGACAATGTTATTTTGGACGAGGTACCGTTATCACTATTCACCTAGTAACTTTCCGTTTTGCAGACATTAATAAACGCAAAAATAAATGCCGATTTTCTAAATGGCTGCAAATCGAAATCAGATAAGTGAGTCGTGATAACGGTGCCTTGTGCAAAATAATATTGTCTAGCAAGCTTTTGTTGCACTTTTCGATTTATCTTTTATCTATTTGAAGATAATACATTATTACTGTAAAATTAGCGGTATTTTAATTTCGCAGTGATGGTGCCTGTTAAAAGAAAAATTACATCAAAGCATGGTTTTGTGGAATACTAAAAATTCCTGTGAGAAAATCATCGTCCAGTGATTGTCTGTATATAGTGTTCGCCATGAAAAAAAAAAAACTTTTCAAATTCAAGAGAAAAAAATTGTCGTCTCCAGTGGCGGTTCTTGCCTGGCACAGGGGGACCAGTGTTTTGAGCGACAAAAATATCTGAAGATATTATTTGTATATTTTTGGAAGTTTATAGTTTGGAAGTTTTTGAAAGCCTTTTATGCTTTATTGGAAAAGTCGTGTAACATTAGATGTAGTTTCAGTTGCAGTTTTTCTATTAAGAGTCTTCATCCCGGCGAAATTAAAATACCGCTAATTTTATTGTAATTATGTGATATCTTCAAATAGATAAAAGATAATTGAGATATGGAACAAGAGCGCCCTAGACAATATTATTTTGCGTGAGGTACCATTATCACAAGTCACCTAGTGGCTTTCCGTTTTCAGTTGATTAGAAACGCGAAAATAAATGCCGATTTTCAAAATGGCTCGAAATCGAAAGCAGATAAGTGAGTCGTGATAACGGTTTCTCATGTAAAATGATATTGTCTAGGGCGCTCTTGTTCCACATTTCGATTATCTTTTATCTATTTGAAGATATTACGTAATTACTGTAAAATTAGCGGTATTTTAATTTCGCCGGGAGGAAGACTCTTAAGCAATGTGTACGCGTAAAACAATACTTGAGGGTCACAATGTCAACGTTAAACCTCGCCATAATATCCATTGGGAGAGAAATGTCTCCAGGAGACATGAAAAATTGTAAACTCAAGGTATAGGTATTATTATGAGAGTTCTGGCTGCCCACCCCACCTCATACACCCGTTTCTACATTCTAAATCCGCCACTGGTTCTCACCTTGACTCTCCTCTCGAAAACGAGAGGAAAAATTTTTAAATTCGTGACGAGACAAGACATTTCTCGAGTCCCATAGGCAACACTGCTTCACCCAAGTCTTAAGTCCCAAAACACTGCTTTAGTGTTACACGATTCATAGTGTAAAAAGTGTAAATTGATAAAGAGAGTGTGCGAACACAATGAAGAGCATTTATTAACACTTAAAAATAAAAAAAAAGTCATTACATAACACATTCGAATAATAAATATGGTTTACATCTTGTTATACCACACCCTTCGTGGACGCGCAAGGATTCTAGCTTGTAGATAAAATTACGAAAAAAAAAAATCAAGACAAATGTTCTACCTAAAATTGTGAAACAACAAGGCGAGGCGAGAAAACCTTTTCGACAATTGAGACGGACAGAATTCTTCGAAAATCGAGACGAGACAAGAAAAAAAAAAGGACAATTCCGTATAACATATTCGATAAACCTAGTTTTTCCTCTCGTAAAGTGGAAAATGTTACAGTAGGACGTCGATAATCCAAACTTCAAAAATCTGAAACGTCAAAAATCCGAACGCGGTCCCTAGAAGCTTTTTTATATTGTGTCTTAGCGCTAGCGATAAAGAAACAATACGGTTGTCCGTTGGTGTTGTGTGAAGTCAGTGTTTTTACGAAAGTTCAATCATGTATAATTGTTTGTCATACATATTTTTATTTTTATTTTCCTTTAGGGTTATACAAGTTAAGTTGTAAGTGTGAGTTACGGGAACAGTGTAATTTAGTGTACGAGCAGGTTCTTCAGGAACATTAAATGTAAGTAGCCTTACATACGGTATTGTCAGTGGCGTATTTACGATTTTGTTTCGGGAGGAGCTTTGCTAACTTTCGAGGGGGGACTTAGCCTGGAAATGTGAAAATTCTGCAAGATATTTCATTTACTTTACTATACTAAGTAAGATTTCGGGGGGGGCTTAAGCCCGAAAGCCACCCCTCCTAAATACGCCACTGGGTATCGTAATTACTATATGTACTGTATAACCACTGTATAAATAAAAGAGCATACCGTACAGTATATTTAAGTCTAAATGGCATTTTCGTGGTCATTTGCGAAAATCCGAACCATTTGAAAATCCGAACTACCTGTGGTCCCAATTAGTTCGGATTTTCGACTTCCTACTGTATATCTACATTTAATACTATTCAAAAAGAATCAAATAACATTTCTTGTGAAGGCAGTGACATCCCGTGGAATGACCAGAAATTACCAAGGACTAGTTTTGAAAGTATTAGCGCGAAATGGCTTAAGGACATAATATAGAATAACAGCGCTGTGCGATGTCGTTTTTGAAATGAAAAAAATGAAAATAAAAAAAAAATGTTGCAATTAATTCACCATATAAGCAGTTGTATATGGGTGGATACTTATTTTCTCATGGTATCAAATCATATCCTAGTGTACGATCCTGTAAAAAGGAATTACCGAAAACAAACTCCGAAGCCTGTAGGATATACTAAGAAGAAAGAAAGAAAAAAAAACACTTTTTTGTGGCGATAGAACTCTGTAAATAGTTTGTTTATTACCGAAACCCCATTAAATGGTTTTATGTCTCTTCGTTATATGCTCGGGGAATAATTGTGCCGATATGAACAGAATGGTTAAAAGGAGAAACGAAAAGCCGAAAAAATATATAAATAAAAACAGAAAGAAATGAGAAAATAAGGATGCGATCAGCGAGCCTTGGAGACTGTGCGAGATAAACTCGCTTTTCGTCTTCGTGGCAGTGTTGCCAACAACCTCTGAAGAAAATAGGCTACATGGCTTTCAAAAATAAGCATTTTTTAACACAAAATATGGCTAGATTTTGAACTTCTAACCTATAACCCTCTATAATAAAATTTGAAATTGAATTTTGCAACATGCATGACTTTCATCAACAACTCATCTGATTTGTGAAAGTCAACATTCATATTATCAGTTGAATTGAAATAAGTCATCAACGATGACGTCACAGCTAGCTGAGGCCTGAGGTGCTGGAATTGGATGCACGATTGTTGGTTTGTGGATTGTTTGTGTTTGTGTAGACTTCCATTGTCCCAATTTTCAGTAGTACTTCTTTCGGCAGGTCATAGTCCTTACAAACACTTCTCCGTACACCCACATGAATTACCATGATTATATTGATAATTTTGGAGCTAATTAGATATCCTATTTATTCCCTTTAATAAACAAAAAAACAGTCTCTGTGGCTCAGGGGCGGATCCAGGACGGACTTCTGGGGGGGGGGAACGGTAGGTTGAAATACTGCTACTTACAGCTACTTATAAGAGCTCCAAACTCTGGGATGGGTTTTATTTATATATAAAATAACCAACTTTTTTCTTTTCTAGGGGAGAGGCGATCGCACCGATCGCCCCTCCCTGGATCCGCCCCTGCTGTGGCTTGAAGAACCGAACAGTTTTACTAAATTATTATTAGAATTCTTTCACTCTTGCAATGAAATGAGAAATTTAAAATGAAAAAGTAGCAAACAAGGTCGATACGAGAGTGACATTAAAATTCTTCCTAAGTCGATAAGTTTGTAAATCTGTGGATGGGGAGAGAGAAGAAGAACGAAAAACAAGCGTTTGTTGCGTAATAAAACACCCTCTATCTAGAGAAATCAATTAATACGATAACATATGATGACATATAGGTTAGTTTTTAAAAATTACACTTTATTTCAAAAGAAAAAATGTCTTTAGAATGAATTTAACGCCTAATTAAAAAAAGGCCAAAAATGGCAAAAGATCTTCATAAAATAAGTTATATTTAAGAGGCCTTATCACTGCGAAATTAAAATACCGCTAATTTTACAGTAATTCCGTGATATCTTCAAATAGATAAAAGATAATCGAAATGTGGAACAAGAGCACCCTAGACAATATTATTTTGCATGAGGTACCGTTATCACGAGTCACCTAGTAGCTTTCCGTTTGCAGCCATTTAGAAACGCGAAAACAAATACCGGATAATGGTTGGAAATCGAAAGTAGATAAGTGAGTGGTGATAACGGTATCTCATGTAAAATAATATTGCTTAGGGAGGTCTTGTACCACTTTTTGATTATCTTTTATCTATTTGAAGATATCACAGAATTACTGTAAAATTAGCGGTATTTTAATTTCGCTGTGATGGGGCCTCTTAAGGCTATAAGCCTTTCGTATATTTGTATGCTTAAACGCCTCTCCAAATAGGCTAGTTTTAGCCAAAAATAGTCTAAATTGGCATCACTGCTTCGCGGTCCATTTTTATGGCCAACTAAGGTGTAATTAGGAGAAGAGTGTTGTCGCTTTTATAGAGCCCGCGCAGATGAGGTTCAGATGTATTAAAACCGTTCCCCCTCCTCCCCCGTTGAAAACTTTTAAACAAAAATACTAATAATAATAAAAGAGAAAGAAATAAAAAATAGTTTTAGTAGTGCAATATGTTGTTGCAAAAAGCGCAGTGAAACAGAAGTTTGCAATTGTTTTATTTGCGATCATGAAGCTCTTTGGAAATATAAATTTGCGAAACAAGTAAAAAAAAAAAAAAAAAAACTAGTGTTTGTTTTTTTGTTTGTTGTTGAAGGACATATTTTGAAATTGTGTGTTTTGTTTACTAATGACTTACAACAAACAAAAAGAGAGAGAAAATACAAGTATTTAGTTGAATGTAACAGGAAAAATAAACATGCTGCAGCAGCAGTATTTAATGTTTAGGAACGTTCTATTTCTGGGATGAAAATCAGTAATTTCTAAAAGATATTTACAGCGACAAATTCAAATCTGAAATCAGAATTTTGCTTTCTAGTAATTATAATGTAATTTGAACATACGGATAACATGAATGAATAAGAAGGAATTTAAAGAAGTAAAATTCAAATTTGAAATCAGAATTTCGGTATAAGGTGTAGTTTTCCAGCAATATTCATTATTTGGCTGTGTGTTTGTGTGTAATTCCAGTGATTATAATTTAAACACATGGATAATTTCAATGATGGACTTGAGAATGCTCCAAGAGCATTTAACAGAAGTACTTTAAAAGAATTAATTTTTCTTATTAACTTCTACAGACTTTATATCAATTGTTTTATGTACTTTATTATTATACTCATTAAACAATTCTTGCAATATATCTATCCATTTATAATTTCCTTGAGTACTAAATTTTTTCCATATGTTTTGTTTAAGAATTTTGTTAAAACATTCTACGATTTGTTGTTTTACGAAGACATGATCCTCAAAATTGAAAAAAATCGCAAAATATCATCTCTTTAGGACTTAGGATTCCTGCAATATGACTCCTTAAATCTGTCGAAATCCGAACTTTTTTGGCCAATATCTAGGGAACGGTGGCCAGTTGGCCAGTGGCCATCGGTTACTATTTGATAGCAAAATGTTCACCATCCTCTTAGGTATTGATCGACAACAATATAATCTCTCCATGTCTTACAATTTCCAAGATAATGTCTCCTTAAAATCTCCCGGGAATCGGAACGTTTTTGGCCAATATCTCGGCCAATGGTAAGACTGACACGAAAAATTCCATCACTTCTTTCAGATATTTTTTGATACTGTGTTGAATGGAGTGCGCTGAAAATTGAAAAATTCAATAAATTACAGACAGAGAATTTAGTAACGAATTTTTACAGTTCGTTGAAAAAAAAAAGAAGAAGAAGAACAGCGAAGTTTGAGATCCGAAGGTCCTGTGTACAAATGTCCTTGGAACACTTGGCTGTGAATATGGCGAAATTTTCGAAATGCCGTCCGCGAGTAAATACTTGTAAATAAATAAATAAATAAATGAGTTTTGTGAAGTGCTCTACAACCTGTACCTCTTAAAAAAAAAAAAAAACTCTCTAATCCTTCTTACGTTTAACTATTAAGTGAATCCTATTGTGCCGAAGATAAAGTGAAACGTCATAATCATGTGACATAAATTGCAGGGGGTTAACAAAAAAATCTCCAGCCTGAATACTCTGAGATAGTTTTGTTCGGTCGTCAATAGACGGACGAAGGAGAACAAGGTAGGGAAAAAAAGACGAAAAAAAAAAAGTCCAAAAGATATGTTTGAAAGGTGCCTCCTATAAGAGGTCTGTTGAAGTAGTAGGGTTTCTGAGGCTGATTTAGAAGTGGGAGGGCGAAGCGAAAGATCATTTGAGGAAAACACACAGGAGAAATACTAACCTCCTCAACCCACCTACCTATTACCTTCCTACCTACCTCATTTTCTTTTTCTTCTTCTTTTTTTTGTGAGAGCAGGGGCGGTTGGTCCGTACGTTTTCTTTTGACGCCGATGAAAAATGAGACGCGTTGAACCCGCAGTCGATCGAAAGAGAGTCCTCTTATCACATCATCAAGGGCTTCGACCACCGGGTAGCCTCAAAGGGTTGGGAATCAATCACAGGCTCTACAAACACCGAACACAAAACTCGTGAGTGGAAGAAGATGCGATGGGTGTGGTTCTTCCAAACGTTGGGTCCGTCAAGAAAGAATGGAAGAAAAGAAAAACGACGGAGAAATGATGCGAAGAAGACATATACAAAAAAAATATAGAATAGCACGAAGCAGATGTGGAAAAGAAGAGAAATTTCTTGGTTAAAAAAAGGAAAAAGAAGAAATATATACCAAGCCTTTCTTCGCTTCACGCTATGTATTTAATAAGATCTCAACAGTTCTCCACATTCACATGTTTTCATCAGTTTCATATATCACTTGTTTACATCCTTCCTTCCCTCTAGTTGGCACACACAATAGTTTTCATTTTTCTTTCATGCGCACAACAGACATATAGAACTATTGTAGACGTCCATATTCACGCTTTCGTGATTTCTATTTTGTAAACTGTAAGTAGTATAGTGCACGTAACATAGAAAATATATTGTATATATTTTTTGTTGTAATGTTTTCTATTATACGTTAAAAATTGATTCTGTAACTTAGTGCTCGAAATTTGCAACATACCAAAATAAACGTAATTACAAATTGTATGTGATCAATAGAAAATTGGATATGCTATTTGTTACTTGTTTCAAAAGCTTTTGTTGCTATGTATATTTTTTTATAAAATGTTTACATTTTACAACATTTAGCATCATCATCATCATCACCATAGGTAGGCTATTCTGCCATTATTGGTAGGTCACTTGCCGCAACTGAGAAGCTTCCATACCCTACGGTATTTCACTAACCTCTTCGTCTTCACGTACAACTTTTCTGTTTTGATATCGTCAATTAATTGTGATCTCCTTCATCCTCTTCCTCTTTTTCCTGCCACCATATCCACGTCCCTCATGATACAGTTCCTTCTCAGCCAATGTCCCAACTACTTTCTCTTCCTCTTTTTAATAATATCTAAAATTGTTCTTTTCTCTTCCACCATATCTAACACCCTCTCATTCGTTTTTCGCTCGATCCAGCTAATTCTCCCAACTCTTCTCCACACCCACATTTCGAGAGCTTCCAATCTGTTTTTTTTTTCCTTTATTTTTGCGTAATATCCGTGTTTCTGCTGTAGACAGTACAATACTCTCCACTTAGCCGAACAACAATAAAATAAACACACGTTTACATCTATCTGAAATATATTTCCAGTATCTCGTCAATTTTTAAGGGGTTATTGCTCTTCTAATTACTGTCCGCTAATTATTTCTTAGTATTATATCCTAACTTTAAGGTCATGTTTCTCGTCATCCCACGGACGGATATATTTAACGAAAAGTTCCACTGGATTCCACATCCTTAATTAGTTTTAAAAGCTCAATTAGAAGCTTGCAGAAGCGTGATCACTTTTACCATTGGCGTGAGCGGTAATTATTATGTGCCTCAATGCGTTTTTTTTTTTTTTTTTCATTCAATGATGACCTTCTCGTAAGAGGAAAATAATTTTGATGTTTTTAGGTGTTTTTGAGCTATTAGAACTACAAATTGTGTTTCACAAAACAACATTTAACAACAGTAGAACAACGGAGCAAGCATCACGGGCGGGCGGGCAGGCGAGTAAAGTGAGCAAAGTGCACAGGAAGCTTTTTCGGCTGTTGTTGAGATGAGATGGTCCTTTTTTTTCTTTCTTCTTCCCTTCCCTCTTCCATGAGTGACGATGGATGGGCAGCCGAGTCTCGCTTTAATTAAAACGTTTTGTTGCTGTCTTGCTACAGCGCTTTGGCCCCCCTCCCCCCCGAAATTCTAACCACTACATGCAGCTGTATACCTCGTTGAGCTATTACTGTGCCTCCGCGGGCTCTACCGCGACAAACACTTTCCATTTTCAATTTTAAAGCGGACATTTCTGTACACATTCAATTTACTTAACAACTTAACGTCATCTGCTTTAATAAGTAAAGCAAATTTTATAGGTCTTATGAAGGTCTCTCAACATGCGATTACCGTATTTGCCAGCAAATCATCACAAGCATCGTCAGTAGCGTAGCCAGGATGTGTTTGGGGGGGGGGCAAGTGCTGTTATAGGTACATATAGAAAAATTACAAACAAAAAATATATAAACATAAAAATATATAAAAAAAATTACAAACATCAAAGTACCAAAGTACATTGTCGGACCGCTTTGGGGGGGCGGCCCCTCTGGGCCCCCCTTCCCTACGCCACTGAGCATCGTTGTCTCCCATAAATCCATTAAGCGAGGTTTCAAATATTCAAGTTGATATCGATTGTATTTATAATTACAATATTCCATCTCTTTCGCTAACTCTTCAAATCGGAAGTGGTTCAAATTTGTTCACTTCGGGTTTCAAAGTTTATTGCCCTAAAATGAAAATGGTAATAACTATAGCAAGAAGCGATTTTTACAAACGATTCAGCGTCCCAAGACAACGTACCATGACTATCCCGAACATCCTACAGAAACTAGAAGTGGTTCAAATTTCATATTACTTCCGTTTTCAATACTAATCTTCACAAAGCAAAAACGGTCAAAAGATATCGAGATGTGGTTTTGTGCAATCGAATCAGCGTCTCAAAATAGCTTCTTCACTAACACTCTAGTCAAACCGGAAATGGTTCAAATTAACTATTTCCGTTTTTGACGTTTATCACCATAAAACGAAAACGGTATCAAGAGAGCGAGAAGTTGTTTTTGTACAAACGATTTTCAGCGTCTCAAGCTTCGGCGTGGGAGACACGGGTTCGATTCCCGGCGGGAGCTCACGTGGTTCGGATTCCACTTTAATAAGTAGGTCCCGTCTCATATAGCCTCGCTGCTGAAAGGACGTTAAACTCAAAATCAACTCAACTCAAAGTCTCAAGACAACGAACCATGATTATTCCGAAGCCGGAAGTGCCGATTTTAATTAGTGGTGGGCACAAAAACAGGTTTTTCGGTTTTCGATTTTTAGGAAAACCGAAACCGGTTTTTGAAAATTTTCAAAAAAAAAAACGTTTTTTCACCGAAATCGGTTTCGGTTTTCTCCAAAAACAAAATCAGTTTTTCACCTAATTCGGTTATCGGTTTTCTCCAAAACCGGTTCGATTTTTCACCGGATCTTGTTTCGGTTTTCTTCAAAACCGGTTCCGGATTTTTTACAAAATTGACTCTATTTCTGAACCAAAATAATGTTTCGTTGTTCTCCGGAAACTGATTCCGTTTCCACAAAAATAGTTGTACGTGTTTTCCAAAAGTTTTCACCGAAACCAGTTTCAGTGAAAACCGAACCGGTTTTGAAGAAAACCGAAATGTAGTTTTTTTCGGATTTCGATTTTTCTAGAAACCGGTTTCCGGTTTTATAAAACAAACCGGTTTTGCCCATCCCTAGTTTCAATACTGATTTTCATAGAGCAAAAAAAAGGGGTAAGAGATATTGACACGCGGGGTTTTAGCAATTGATTCAGCATTTCAAGAATAGGTTCAATCTCATTTACCCCGTTAACTCTCTATTCAAACTGAAAGTGGTTAAAATACATCATTTCCGGTTTCAACACTTATCGCCATAGAACAAAACTGGTAATAGATAGTGACAAGCTGTTTTCTGTGGTCTATTCAAGGATGTCAAGAGAACATATCATCACAATCCGAAACACTGTACCAAAACCAGAAGTGCTTGAAATTTAAGAGTCTTCATCCCGGCGAAATTAAAATACCGCTAATTTTATTGTAATTATGTGATATCTTCAAATAGATAAAAGATAATTGAAATATAGAACAAGAGCGCCCTAGACAATATTATTTTGCGTGAGGTACCGTTATCACAAGTCACCTAGTGGCTTTATGTTTTCAGCTTATTAGAAACGCGAAAATAAATTCCGATTTTCAAAATGGCTCGAAATCGAAAGCAGATAAGTGAGTCGTGATAACGGTTTCTCATGTAAAATGATATTGTCTACGGCGCTCTTGTTCCACATTTCGATTATCTTTTATCTATTTGAAGATATCACATAATTGATATAAAATTAGCGGTATTTTAATTTCGCCGGGATGAAGACTCTTAATACTATTTCCGGTGTCAATACTGATTTCCGTAAAGCAAAAACGGTACAAACTTATCGAGATGCGGTTTTTATCAATCGATTCAGCTTCCCAAAAGTATGTTCTATCTCATTTCTTAACCAACCATCTATTCAACCCGGAAGTGGTTAAAATTAACGATTTCCGGTTTTAACTTTTATCATCATAAAACATAAACAGTAAGGCATAGCGAGTAATGGGTTTTTCATATTTATGGATTCAGGGTCCGAGGAACAGATTCCATCTTTAATCTTATTAATCTATTTCAAACAGTAACTATGTACAGGGCCGGATTTAGGGGAAGGGGGTGCAAAGGAGCACGTGCACCCCCCTTCGTTATAAATATACACTACCTAAAGTGAGAAGCTAGTAGTGAGTTTTGCAAAATCAATAGTTTAAGTCAATTTTCTGTAGGTTGAAAGAAAAGAATTCACCGAGAGCAGACATTCAGCATTTTCAAAGGTATTCCTCATTCACATCACAGATGCCTAAAGGCTTTTAAAAAACTCAAATTTAATTCAAATGTACTTGTAGTTATTGGTGCACACCCCCTTCAGAGAACCCTGGATCCGGCCCTGACTATGGATGTACTACTTCGAGTTCGAATATTGAATTCCCACAGTTTGGAAGTTCACCGCAGTTTAACACTGTGAAACGGAACTCTATTATTATTATTATTATTATTATTATTATTATTATTATTATTATTATTATTATTATTATTATTATTATTATTATTATTATTATTACTATTTCTCTGTTCCTACTTAAATTTTCTATCAGGGCCGCCGTGACTATGGTAGAGCGTACAGCTCTGATGCACGGGGTCATTCGTTCCATCTCAGCTCGCGCCACGTCAGCTTTGTGGTGGACAAACACCATGTCCGTGGGTTTTCTCGGGCATCTCCCGTTTCCTCCTACTTTCTTCATTCCACCATTTCATTTATTTCACATCATTCCCGTCTCCTTTACCCTAGCCGGCATAATCGTGGGACGTAAACATTTAATTTAAATTTTCTAGTATATTTTTGTATCTAAATACACTTCACAAGCCAACTATATGCAAATTACAACATTTTTTTTATTATTGCAGTAAAGTATGGGGTAAGCATATTGCCAAAAAAAAAATCTATAATCTATGGGAGTACAAAAAAAAAAAGAAAGAAATCACATGTTTCTGACAAAATTAAAAACAGAGGACCAGACATTTAACAAATATAACACAGCTTATTTGCAGAGCCAAATGAATATTTATAAATGGAGTTGTTTTATTGAAAATAAACCGAAACAAAAATAAAAATCCAGTCTGCTGGGACAAAGAAAGAGTTATTTAAAAAGCATGACGAGTTGTAATTAACACTTGAAAAGCACCATCTGTGGGCTTAAATAACGAAATAAAGAAAAGAAAAAAAAGGAAAAGAAAAAAACTGACAGAGAAGAAATTGAATGTTAACATGTTAAAACAAAAATTCCACCATAATGAATACAACACTGGAATTAAAAGCTTGTTAGCATAGAATTTCAACAAAAAGTAAGAAGGAAAAAAGCAGTGCATCACAGGGAAGAAAAAAATAGTTACAATGCAAACCGTCGAAAGAGAGAGAGAGAGAGAGAAAAGAAGAAAATTTTGTTTTAAAGAATATGCTAAATGGCATTTCCTTCTTTCGTATGAATTTCTTTTTTAATTTTTTGGTACCCTTTCTACATGTTACTGTGGTAATTTCCACAGGTTATAGTGATAGCCATAATTAAATTAGAATAATTCATCAGTGTAGCTTCATTTAAGAGGCCCCATCACGGCGAAATTAAAATACCGCTAATTTTAAGTAATTATGTGATATCTTCAAACAGATAAAAGATAATCGAAAAGTGAAACAAGAGCTCGCTAGACAATATTATTTTACATGAGATATCATTATCACGACTCACTTATCTGCTTTCGATTTCCAGCCACTTAAAAAGTCGTCATTTATTTTCGCGTTTCTAAATGGCTGCAAACGAAAAGCTACTAGGTGACTTGTGATAACAGTACCTCGTGTAAAATAATATTGTCTAGCGAGCTCTTGTCCCACATTTCGATTATCTTTCATCTACTTGAAGATATCACATAATTACTGTAAAATTAGCGTTATTTTAATTTCGTAGCTTTCTCTTAGTTGGTCAATCACAAGTTCGTAACTTTGAAGGTGTAACGATTGCAAAATCGTTACATTTTGGTTCATAGTTTCAATATGGAAATTACTTTTTTTGTTTTCTTTTTTTTAAAAAAGTAAGAAGTTTATTGTTTTTGTTTTTGAAGAATTATTTTGTTATATGTAGTTGGATTGAAATGAGAGTACTTTCATTGTAAAGAGCATGAAAAAAGCTTTAAAATGATATATATATGTTTATATGTTAAATTAGAAATACTTGTAATACGGCAGAGAATCAATTCTGAATTTTTTTTTTAATTACACAACCACTTCAGTTAGCGCAGGGGTCTGGAGTGACGTATGTAATGAGTTGGGCGCTGCGCAGTAGCGAGAGTCTTGCTCCTATATATGGCATTCTGATCCGCTGCGCCTCATAACTGTATTGTAGTTTATTGAGCCAACACGGGTTGGACTCAAGTATTAGACTTCATTACTTCGCGCCGAAAATTGTTCTTTTTAGAAAACGTGGTCGAGAGTTCGTTATAGCTGTGCCTCGTTTAAACTTGTGAAGTGTGTCTTAATTACAATTGTGATTCTAAAACTCAGTTCTAAATTACTAAGAGTTTCAGAAATATAAAATTAAATTGTGTCTAAATAAGTTCTGTAAAGTTAAATAAGTTAAAAGTGAAAAGGTTACTTGTGTTTCTAGTGTGTGGAGTAGTGTTTAAGGAAGACGTATCTTGCAAGTGAATGAAATTAATAAGGTCTAAAATTCCTCTTAATAATACTTCCGTTTAAAACCCTTTTAAAGGCTTAAAACTACGTTAAATTCCTAACGCTGTTTTGTGAGAGACGGAACACGTGTGTTACGTCATCGAGTCTAGTGCATTTCTTGCTTTCGTTGTGCCACAGAAGGTCGAGTAAGAAATTTAACTGGGTAACTTTAAATGGGGGAAGAAAAATAAAACGTAAAATCAAGTATTAAAATTCCACTTTTAAATTGCCTACTCGCGTAATAACTAATATAAGAAGGATTTCCATAACTTCTTTTCATTCATTATTAAACTTTGTCGGTAATTAATGGTAATTAAAAATCCTAATTACTTTTGGTTTCGATCTATTAAATTTTAAAGTCTAAAACGATTTCTAATAACGTGCTTAAAGTTTTGATATAAATTGGTATTTCCTGCTTTGGAAATAGGTTAACTAATTTACAGTGCTGTTAATGAAAACGTCACTAGTTACCTAATTCATTAATTAACTGCTGTTAAATGCATATATTTCTATTTTAATTCTCTTGGAATTCTCGGCTAGGTGTCAATTGTAAATTTGAAGTAAAATGAATAATTTATATTAAATTTAGAACATGCTGTCCGACCGAATAAATTTTTATGCTTAATTATTAAATGCTGGAAATATTCGCGTGCACTGCACTGTACTGTATGGAATTGTATTGTAAGGAATAGTCTCTAAACCCAAGAGGATCTGGAGTTGAGAAATGGTAACTACCTCTGCTATACTGTCACTATTATTTCCTGCTGTATTACGGTAAGTGTGAAGTAGTAATGCTAGTTAAAAGTATTGTAGTTAGTTAAATAGTTTCATAGTAGTACAGCACTGCGTACTTTCCTTAACTAAGAATTACTGAGAGAATTAAAGAGATAAATAGTTCAAAAGTTAATTTTTAAAAATTATACGAGGCTACTTCGAAAGTCACGATATCTTTTTGTTACAGTTAGATTAAATTGATTGACGTGGTTGTTACCTTGCTGTTTATGAATTATAGAATTCAATTTAGCGTTTAATATTTAATGAATTGAGAGTTTTGCTTGTGTTATCTTCATTCAAAATCTAATTACTGTAAATGATCTCTGCCTTGCAAAAATTAACTGTAGTTGTTAGAGTAAAGGTTTTTCAATTAAAATTTTGAACACCTCCTTCGAAAATAAGAACCTATTAAGAATTTAATTGTTATAACTGCTCTGAAGGATCTGAATTGCATTAAATATTTTAAATTAACACTTCTGGAATTTCATTAAATAAAATCTGTAATTCTAATCACCCACCTTCACTCAGTTTAGGGAGTAAGATTGTGTGCTGGTGTGAATGGTACTTAGTTGTTATTTACTTGCTATAATAATATCTTTTTTACAGGATTTGTCCAATCAGGTGTGGTTAAGTCACTCGGGGTCACATTTAGTTTCCTTTTTAACTATTTCAGCTAATAGATGCAGGAAACATTCTGACCGCGATACCGAGAATTGTGAAAAAAAAGATAAACTACAATACAGTTATAATTTGGTTTCGGTGATTCATAAATTAGCCTATAGATTAAGCCTATTGTAAGGTCACCAACCAGAGTAATTAGAATTACAGTAATTGTTAATATTTTCTTGATTGAAGTTAAATTCCGGATGTACGAGAGTTGTTTAAAAGTTAAGGTGTGTAGGATATTTCATTGTGGGAATCATTTCCGTAATTTTGATTGGGGGATAGGATTTTTAGGTCCTAAATTAATATTAATCTCCGAGTTTGCCTTTTTGAAGTCATTGTTTGTTAAAATCAGTTCAGTTGATGATTGCAATTATAATTTTGCTAAAAATTGGGTTTGCTTGTATAGAGTTTGAAAATTTAAGAGAAATTAGTTGGAATTTAGTACAAATTATCAGAGTTAGCTCTTTTGAGAAACAGGTTTAAGTTTTCATATCTCCATTTATAAAAACACGAGTGACTTGCAACTACACAAGCTGTCAGCTGTGGATGCTTTCTATTTACTTTTGTTGTTAAATAAAGTGAATTTTAATAAATTTTGTCAACCTTTATTTGTACTGGCTTGCGTGCTAGAGATTGAATGAATGAGTTTCATTGTAGAAGTAGTTGTAGTGTAGCTAAATTGGAGTATTTATATATTGTCATAATTGAATTTATTTTTCTGTTACTACTTCCTTATTTAATTTGTACTGTGTGTTTAATTTACATTTTGTTTATTTATTGTGGTTTAAACATGGAATTTGACAATCGATCTGTTCTTTCAAATGCTACTTCAGTTAATATTGAAGATCCTATGATAGAAGTAGTTGAAGTTTCTGACATGTCGACTCAGTTTTTACAGGAGAATATTGTAGCGCCACCTAGGTTCGAAAATGATATTGTTTACCAACTAAGCGATGAATTGAATAAACTGAAAATAGAAAATGGGGGTAAAAGTAAAGGCGCAAACAGGTGTTTTGCAGGATTAGGTGCTTCCAGTAAATTACCACAAAATCCTGAATCGTTTAATCGAGTTGTCGGTTCTCATCGCTATGCGAATAGAAATTTTACAGTACAACCTAACTTTGTTGATAAATATCTTAGTCATAGAAGCGAACATGTGTCAAGGTTAGAGCCTGGTAGGTCGTTTGAAGTTAGTCATCAAGAACCATTTGTTGAAGGTCATGAATTAGGTAATCCAAATATACCAGTGGTGTTTAGTGGTTTAGGAGTAAATGATCATTGTCACATGCCAGATCAGAATCAACATTTAAATAAGAAGGAAATAAATTTTGACAATTTAAATCAGGAAAGTCAGGGAAATGATAGAAAATTTATTGTTCCGCCTCCTCCCTTGTATTATAAGGGTGCTATCCCTAAGGTAAGAGACGTTAGGTCTCAAATGAAGCCTAGTGGTCACAATATTTGTAAAAACGACTCTGAAATAGAAACCGAAGTAAAACAAAGTGTACTTAACCAACAAAATTCAGGGAACCTTGAACAACCGCCTCAGTATGTAGATAGAGTGGGAGTTCAAGTGTTTGATGGTATTCATAATACGTATGGACATAGTCGAGAATCAGTAAGGTCTCAATATTGTGAACCTCCTAGAGCTTTTACGCCTTTAAACGCATACAGTATTCCTGAGAGAATTCCGGTAGCAACAAACTGTGAGGATAATTGGAAATCTTTTGATCCTTTAATAGATAAGTATGTTTTCAATAAGATTAGTATTCTTATTGACACTAAACTTGGTTCTTTGAAAAAGATTGATGGTAATGACAGTTTTCAAGTATTTGAATTGATGTTTATTTTAAACGATCTTGTTTTAAATTACAACTTCCCTTTAAGAATGATCTTGTATGCAGTTTCTGTTAAAACTTCAGGGTTGTTGTATACAGAAATAATGAATAGTCTTACATTAAATAAAACTTGGCCCGAATTAAGGATGACTTTGTTGAATAAATTTATTTCTTTAAACGTTAGGGGATATTTAATAGGAGTTAAAGTATATAGGCCCATGAAACTTAGTGAGCATGTGATGCAATTTATAGATGACGTGTATAATTCAGCCAAGGTCTTAAATGTAGGGTCAAGCGAGTTTGAAATCTTGGAAATTATCATTAATGGGTTGAATCCTGTGTATAGGTACAAATGTTTTTCAGATAGGATTCCACGAAACCTTACTGAAATGAAAAATATAATTGAGCAACTTGATTTGTACAAAAGATCAAAAAGGGAATACTTAGAAATTAATTCATCTAAAAACAGAAACTTAAAAACTTGTTTTGTTGCAAATGAAGATCAGGAGGTAAGGGTGGCCAGTAGTGGTCCATCAACTAAGAATGCTTATAAAGGCAATAGATTTAAGCCTAATTATCCTAATGGAGGGAATAGGTTTAAGGATACCATGAATTATAGATATAATAATGATTCTAAAAAGGTTTCTGAAAATAAATTTTCAAATAGTGTCAATAAGAAAAACTTGGAATCTGAACAGGGTAAGAAATTTGTAAGTGGTAATAATGTGAGGTTTTACTCAGGTAAGTCAAACCAACTCAGTCCCAACACGGGAAGTCCTGGGAAATCCATAAATGACAGAAAGAGTGTAAAAGCATCTCCTACGTACAGAGTGCCTTCTAGTGGAGATAATTGTTCTGCAACCTTTGTGATTGGGTCCATTAGTGATAAGAGACTTCCTCTTTGTATTGACAGCGGAAGTTCGGTGAATTTAGCATCGTCGACTCTAATTAATCAAATTAGTCATCTGATTAAGAGGCAACGATCGGTTCCGTCGATGAAAATGAATTCTATGATGTGTTCTAATGTGACAGAACCAAGAGAAGTCACTGTGGACTTGAACTTAGGTGGATTCAGATTTGAAGTGGACTTCGTAGTGATAGCTTCATTACCCTGTGATGCGATCTTGGGTACTCCGTTTTTGCGTTCAACTGGTGCCATGCTTGACGTACTTGGAAACAAACTTTATTTTCGAAACCAAAGAAGATACATTCCTCTGAGATCAATGGAGACTTTAAAGAATTTCTTTGAAGTAGATGCCATCCATGGTTCGAGCGGCTTGAAGGATGAGGGTCTGAAGCCTGTTTGTATTTATCTACATGGATTCCGTCGTCGAAACAACTTCATCACTTCAGTTCCTTCAGTGGTGTCTGATTCTAGGGAGATTGGAATTCAGTGTGAACCAGTTCCTAACTTGGACTATCCGGAATCTGAAGATACAATAGTTAACAGTATTCCAACATCAGTTTCTGGTCTAGTGGATCAACTTGGACGTGTCAATGGAGCTCGAGATCATACTAGAAAGAACCAGATATCTAAAATCGTCTTAGCGACTGGTGAAGTGTACGCCGATAAGGATGGAGTGTTAGAACTGGTAGATTCAGGTGAAACCAAAAATGCTAACGAGTGGAGTGAATCCTTTGAGGAAGAATTTAGTGAAAGATTTATGAAGTTAAAACAACAACTTGGACTGGAATCTTCGAGTGACATAATAGTTTGTGAGAAACCACCACTTGAAGAAACTGAAATTAACTTGGATAAAAAAGAACTTCATGAACCTGAGGATGAATCTCCTATTGGTAGTTCTTCGGAAGATGATAGTGACTATTGGATTGATCCAGATATAGAGTCATTTGTGCGATCTCTCAAACAGGATTATCCTGATGTTGTGAGTGAGAAGGTGGGCTGCCTCAAAGATTTTAAATGTAAATTGTACCTTCGAGAACAAAAATATTTTCGAGAAAAACCTTTTCCCATACCTAGGGAAAAGAGACAGATTTTTGAAAATGTAATAAAAGAATTAGTTGAACAAGATGTGTTAGTTGAAACTGATCATTCAAATTTTGGTAGCACATGTTTCATTGTGAAAAACCGAGATGGTTCATATCGATTAGTTGCCAACTTTGTAAAATTGAATAGTATGTTGTCAGATTATGTTTTTCCGACACCTCACATGGAAGAATGTTTAAGTAATCTATCTGGATGCCCCTATATATCATTGTGTGACCTAAAGAAGGCTTATTTTCAGCTGGAGCTTGATGAAGCGAGTCGAGATTTAACTACGATAGTCACTCCGATTGGTACCTTCCAATATAAGAAGCTCCCAGCTGGAATTAAGGTTGGAAGTAGTGTTCTATCAAAATGTATGAAAGATGTACTTGGTGACCTTGAACCATATGGTGTTCATGTATACTTTGATGACATTTTAATCGCAAATAGGGATAAGGAGTTACATAAAAAGGCGATTAGAATGGTGTTAAATAGGTTTAGAGAATATGGTTTGACTATATCTCCTGATAAGAGTTTTTTCTTTAAAAAACGGATTAAATATTTAGGTTTTATAGTCGATGGGGATAATATCACCATGGATCCTAAACGAGTTGAGTCTATTCTTAATCTTCCACCTCCTAAGACCAGAAAGGCCGTGCAGCGATTCTGTGGTGTGGTTAATTTTTATTCAAGGTTTATACCAGGATTTCAAGAAATTATAGGTCCTATATCTGAGTTAAGATCTATTAAGAAGAAGTTTGAGTGGGGGGAAGCCCAAAATAACGCCTTTTTAGAAATAAAAAGAATTTTCTCAGAAGAGCTTATTCTAAAAACACCTGATCTTTCAAAGAGGTTTGTAGTACACGTCGATGGGTCCTCGCGAGGCTTAGGAGGCGTGATTTCACAGAAAAATGATAAAGGTGACTTAATTCCTGTGGGTTTCTTTTCGAAGAAACTAAGTGAGGCAGACCGGCATAGATCAATCTACGAGATTGAATTTTTAAGTCTAGTTAAAACCATAGTAAGATTCAAACATTTTTTGTTTAATGAGTTTGATTTGTATACTGATAACAAGGCCTTAAGTTGGATAATTAATAACTCTAAAAGACTATTAAAGTACGGCTCACTTATAGAACAACTTTCTCAGTTCTCATTTAAAATCCACCATTTGAAAACGAATGAGAATAAAGTAGCAGATTTCCTTTCTAGGCAGTATGATATGTTTAATTTTGATCATAGTGTTAAAGTCAAAGAAAATAGTGATAAAACATATTTAGTATTGACAAATCTTTGGAAATTACCTTTTCTAAGTGAACCATTGATTGAATTACAACGTAAAGATCCTGAAATAAATGAGTTAATCGTTAAGGTAGAAGGTGGTGAGAATAGTAATGAGTATCAAATCAAACATGGGTTTTTGTTAAAAAAGACTAGAGCAAAGAACAATGAGTGGAAAATCGTTGTTCCAAAAGATCTTAGAAGAAGTCTGGTCGAATACTACCATTTAGAATATCTTACAGGTGGTCATTCTGGAATATATAAAACCTTACGTAAAATTATGAAGAGATTTACATTTGATGGTTTAGTAGAGTACGTAAAGGAATTTGTTAGGTCTTGTCCAGAATGTCAAAAGGCTAAGCCTTTAAACACTAAGAAATATGGTAGATTAGGGTCTCATGTAACTCGCAGGATAAACTCAAACTGGATGATTGATACCGTAGGGCCTCTACCTTCTTCTGAAGGGTATACTTATCTTCTAATAGCAGTAGATAATTGTTCTAGATATTGTATGCTTGAAAAACTAAGGAGATTATCTTCTAAAATAATTTGTAACAAATTGTATGATTTGTTCTCCCGTTACGGTTTTGTAGAATCAATATCTAGTGATAACGCCTCAGTATTTACATCTGAGTATTTTCAGGGATTTGTGTATAGTTTGGGTATTAAGCATATAAAACTGAGTCCTTACCATCCGGAGGCAAATATTGCTGAAAGGTTCATAAAAACTCTGAAATACTCTTTGAAATCTTACTTTGCTGAAAGACAAAACAAATGGAGTAAGGTTATTCGTGAGCTCCAGTTTAATCTTAATTTGTGTGAGCACGAAGGATTAAAAGCTGTACCTTCAGAATTATTTTTTGGTAGAGAGTTAAATAGTCCATTAGAGATCAAATGGAAAGTTATGGATGCTGATCTTAAAGGTCTTAATAGTCAAGATCTTTGGAAAAATGCAATGGACAACATGGTAAAATCTTGGGAAAAACGTCGTAAACTATTTGAAGGTAAACGAAAGGATGTAAATTTGGTAGTAGATGATCTTGTGTTAGTTAAAAACCATGAAAAATCATCTCTGAAAGATAAAGTAACTAAGAGTTTAACGTATCAATGGATTGGTCCATTCAAAATTGTGAAATTCTTAACTTATAATTCTGTGTTATTAGAAGATGTAAACAATAGTAACAATACTAAGAGAGCTCATGTAAGTGATCTTAAAAAATACTTTGTGAGAAGGAATGGAGCAAACACCAACTGAACAAATAAAAATGAGAATCCTACACATGTAGAGTTTAACTAGAAGAAATTAAACTATCATTAGCTATGTAAGGTTAGGTTAAGAAAATTTAGAGTTAAGTTAGGTTTAGAAGTAGTTTAATGTAGGAATTAAGATGTCATGTAGAATTAGGTTTTGATCATAATCGTTTCACGTTCATTTTATTTCATGTTCATTAAAAATTGCATTTGTAAATCATGCATTAGGGTAGAATTATATCATTTATGGTGTTAATAATTGAAATGTGTTACATCTGAAATAATATAATAATCTACATGTGAAACGGAAAATGTCGAAGATCTTTTTCTCATTTTGAAATTAAATCCTTTGTTACTTTACAGAGCTAACATCTTGTAATTGCCTGAAATTAAAGTTTCTATTTATATTTTTAGATTGCCTTTTGTATTTCCTTGCATTGATGTATTTTTATGGAGACATGTCAAGATGGTCAACGCATCCTGTAGAATGGTATATGGTCTCGAATGGAACCAAAGCTGTAACCTTGGAAGTTTGGAAATCTCTTATTTGGCTGGCTGTTCTTAAACCCAGACGTGGAATGTTGCATCAAACTGGAATGGAAATTCTACTGAAAAGACAAAAATTCCGAATGGACATTTTGAGAAATATCGTTAAAGGAATGATATAAAATGTGAAAATAATGGAAGTTTAACATGGAATTGTATATTGTATATAAAATTTTGTTCTACCTTAAAATTTTATATTTAACAAGGAGGTGGTGTTTGTAACGATTGCAAAATCGTTACATTTTGGTTCATAGTTTCAATATGGAAATTACTTTTTTTGTTTTCTTTTTTTTAAAAAAGTAAGAAGTTTATTGTTTTTGTTTTTGAAGAATTATTTTGTTATATGTAGTTGGATTGAAATGAGAGTACTTTCATTGTAAAGAGCATGAAAAAAGCTTTAAAATGATATATATATGTTTATATGTTAAATTAGAAATACTTGTAATACGGCAGAGAATCAATTCTGAATTTTTTTTTAAATTACACAACCACTTCAGTTAGCGCAGGGGTCTGGAGTGACGTATGTAATGAGTTGGGCGCTGCGCAGTAGCGAGAGTCTTGCTCCTATATATGGCATTCTGATCCGCTGCGCCTCATAACTGTATTGTAGTTTATTGAGCCAACACGGGTTGGACTCAAGTATTAGACTTCATTACTTCGCGCCGAAAATTGTTCTTTTTAGAAAACGTGGTCGAGAGTTCGTTATAGCTGTGCCTCGTTTAAACTTGTGAAGTGTGTCTTAATTACAATTGTGATTCTAAAACTCAGTTCTAAATTACTAAGAGTTTCAGAAATATAAAATTAAATTGTGTCTAAATAAGTTCTGTAAAGTTAAATAAGTTAAAAGTGAAAAGGTTACTTGTGTTTCTAGTGTGTGGAGTAGTGTTTAAGGAAGACGTATCTTGCAAGTGAATGAAATTAATAAGGTCTAAAATTCCTCTTAATAATACTTCCGTTTAAAACCCTTTTAAAGGCTTAAAACTACGTTAAATTCCTAACGCTGTTTTGTGAGAGACGGAACACGTGTGTTACGTCATCGAGTCTAGTGCATTTCTTGCTTTCGTTGTGCCACAGAAGGTCGAGTAAGAAATTTAACTGGGTAACTTTAAATGGGGGAAGAAAAATAAAACGTAAAATCAAGTATTAAAATTCCACTTTTAAATTGCCTACTCGCGTAATAACTAATATAAGAAGGATTTCCATAACTTCTTTTCATTCATTATTAAACTTTGTCGGTAATTAATGGTAATTAAAAATCCTAATTACTTTTGGTTTCGATCTATTAAATTTTAAAGTCTAAAACGATTTCTAATAACGTGCTTAAAGTTTTGATATAAATTGGTATTTCCTGCTTTGGAAATAGGTTAACTAATTTACAGTGCTGTTAATGAAAACGTCACTAGTTACCTAATTCATTAATTAACTGCTGTTAAATGCATATATTTCTATTTTAATTCTCTTGGAATTCTCGGCTAGGTGTCAATTGTAAATTTGAAGTAAAATGAATAATTTATATTAAATTTAGAACATGCTGTCCGACCGAATAAATTTTTATGCTTAATTATTAAATGCTGGAAATATTCGCGTGCACTGCACTGTACTGTATGGAATTGTATTGTAAGGAATAGTCTCTAAACCCAAGAGGATCTGGAGTTGAGAAATGGTAACTACCTCTGCTATACTGTCACTATTATTTCCTGCTGTATTACGGTAAGTGTGAAGTAGTAATGCTAGTTAAAAGTATTGTAGTTAGTTAAATAGTTTCATAGTAGTACAGCACTGCGTACTTTCCTTAACTAAGAATTACTGAGAGAATTAAAGAGATAAATAGTTCAAAAGTTAATTTTTAAAAATTATACGAGGCTACTTCGAAAGTCACGATATCTTTTTGTTACAGTTAGATTAAATTGATTGACGTGGTTGTTACCTTGCTGTTTATGAATTATAGAATTCAATTTAGCGTTTAATATTTAATGAATTGAGAGTTTTGCTTGTGTTATCTTCATTCAAAATCTAATTACTGTAAATGATCTCTGCCTTGCAAAAATTAACTGTAGTTGTTAGAGTAAAGGTTTTTCAATTAAAATTTTGAACACCTCCTTCGAAAATAAGAACCTATTAAGAATTTAATTGTTATAACTGCTCTGAAGGATCTGAATTGCATTAAATATTTTAAATTAACACTTCTGGAATTTCATTAAATAAAATCTGTAATTCTAATCACCCACCTTCACTCAGTTTAGGGAGTAAGATTGTGTGCTGGTGTGAATGGTACTTAGTTGTTATTTACTTGCTATAATAATATCTTTTTTACAGGATTTGTCCAATCAGGTGTGGTTAAGTCACTCGGGGTCACATTTAGTTTCCTTTTTAACTATTTCAGCTAATAGATGCAGGAAACATTCTGACCGCGATACCGAGAATTGTGACAAAGGAAAAAAGATTTCAACACCCACTATCATGACAATGATTTTTTTTTTTTCGATTTTAAGACCTTTCTAGTGGTGTTATATGGATAGCGTACTCGCTTTTGGCGCGTGAAATCCGGGTTCAGTTTCTGGTAGGGGCTCATGTGGTCTGAAAATTCATGTTAAACTATAGATTCACGTCTCTAAACTTTAAACCAATCTATATCAAAATAAATATGAACATAAAGATGTTTGACAATTATTTTCTCCTAAACCGCTGTATTGATTTTGATTAATTTTGGTCCATGAGTGAGGACCGTGTATTGGTTTTGATGATTTTTGGTACACTAGTGGAACCTGTATTGATTTTGATGACTTTTGTACATGAGTGGACCGCGTATTGATTTTGGTGATTTTTGGTACATGAGTGGACACTGCATTGATTTTGGTGATATTTTGGTATATTAGTGGTCTCTGTATTGATTTTGATGTTTTTTAGTACATGAGTGGACCTTGTATTGATTTGGATGATTTTTGGTACATCATTGGACCGTGTATAGATTTTGATGATTTTTGGTACATGAGTGGACTCTAACGTAACTTAGATTTTAGCACATATTTACCGAGGGTGAGGAAGAAGAGAGATACCGTGTAAAAAATTGAAAATGACCGGTATTAGTGTCCAATTCATCGTTTCCAGTCTCAATAAGGTGAATAGTGACACTCCAGATGCCGTTAAAATCCAAATTTATTCCGCATTGGCATCGGGGGTGAGGGTAGGAAGAGGTGACATGTAAAATAACTGAAAACGACCGATACTAGCGTGCAATTCATAGTTCTCGGAATTGCAGAGATGAATAGTGGCATTTCCGATGATGTTTAAGTGTAAATGTATCCCTTCTACGTACCCTAAGGGGAGGGGCTTGAAATGCTTCCCCTTGCGATTACAGATATTCAATCAACGAAAAACAAATTGTTAGATTTTAAAATTTGGAAGCTAGCAATCGTAATTACTCTTTTTGTTATATGAGGAAACATTGGTCTTAATCAAGGCCATGTCGAAAGGAGGAACCCATAACAGATCACACCCGTTCAAATCCCTCCCATGTTTTCCCCACTGGTCTCGTAGCATGTGTGGGCTTTGGTTCACGAAGTCCAAGTTTCGTTCCCGCTGAGAGCTCATTGCATTGATCCAGATTGTACTTTAAATTGTAGGATGACGTTTCATTTAGCATCAGTGCTGAAGTGGAACGCTAAACTTTAACAAATGAACAAACCAGTGACGGATCTAGAAAATAAAAAAACTGACGGGAGGGGCAGAAAGAATCCAGATTTTGATAGGTATATCATGAGTTTAAAATTTTTCATGGGTCCCTCACAAGGCGCCCATGTTATGGTTTCCAAAGGGGGGAAAGTATAAGCGACGTTTCAAAAATAGTTTCAGATTTTGCTGTAACTAATGTAAAAATTCTATTGGATTTTCGATATTCTGAAGTACAATTTCCTCTAGGGGGCAAGCGCCCCACCTTTCCCCCCTGATGGGCGCCCTTGGTCCCTCACAAGTTTCCATTGATCGTCGACGTTGTGGATCTCAAGTATTGTTTTACACATTGCATAACAGAAAAACTGGAATTGAAACCATATCTAATGTTTCAAAAATTTTCCAATAAAGAATAAAACAGAACGCTTACAATAAGCTTTCAAAAAAAAAAAAAATATATATATATATATATATATATATATATATATATATATATATATATATATATATATATATACAGGGGCGGATCAAGGGAGGGGCTAAACCATATTTTGCTGTTTTATCCAGTGTAAAGCACGATTGAAGCCCATTTTATCCAGTGTATACCTGAGCGTCAAGGGGGGGGGCTATAGCCCCTATAGCCCCCCTTAGATCCGCCACTGTATATATATATATATAAATAATAGTTTCAATTATTTTTGTCATTCAAAAAACTTGGGGGACTAGGCCTCTCCGGCCCCGGGGTTATATCCGCCACTGGAACAAACACACCTATCGATTTATTTGACTAACTTTCAGATACAGCCTAAAACGACAATTTACGGCGCAATAATTAACAATCAGCAAACAATGCGAAAAAAAAAAAGAGAAGGGAAGTTGATCAGGGTCTAAGCTAAGATACTGTCCTGACATTCAGATGATAGAAGTAGCAAGAAACCTCAGCCACAATGGCTAGTCTCCGGATTCGAATACTGAACCTCTGGACTGCGAAATAAGCAAATTAATCACTATCCTCCTACCTGTGCCTGCTTTCCTTCCGAACAGTGAAAACCTAACACAATAAATTATTTAGGCATTTTCTCGACTACCACATAGCATGCGGGAGAGGTGGATATGAGCTTCATCATTCATTTAAAATATATATCTCTACCCTTCTTTCCAAAACAGGCCATCACCGCCATAAATACTGGATAATTGGAAAAGCATCCGCATGAGGGCGTGACAGTAGGGGATTTGGAGAACAAAAGCGAAACGATGCAACCACTAATGAAAAAAAAAAATGTATTAGAATGATACTTAAGTATGTTTTGACAAAGATATAATGAAGAAAACTGCCGCTAAGCAGATTCCCACCAGGACTAAATCCTGTTTTAACTTACATGTGGCGCTTAGCAACTGGTGTTATATCATTATTCGTTTCATTAAAGAAAAAAAAAATTAATGAACTGCAGGAGATTTCTTCCAAAACCCACACTCATGAAAGGCGATATGCAACTTCTTTAAAAATGACCCTGACCAATACAAAGCAAAAACCGTGATATGAAAGACCTTCACAAAACGACCCACTCCCCTTTCTCTTACTACTAGAAACTCGCAGTCAAAACATAAACTTAAAAGCCCCCGCATTTCTACAAAACAAATTACTACTTTCCACCGAAACGCCTGTTTATTTTACAACTGAGACGTTAAGTCTATTTACAGATAAGTCAATCAGAAATAAATTTTCAGGATTCCATCTTGCTAAACAGATAATTAACACAAAAGTATTATCCATTTTAAAATTGCTGTAAGAATAAGTCGAAATTCAGCATTATCAGAACCAGTATCTTATTTATGAATTTCTTATTTATGTATGTTTATGACAAAGGGCTGATCTACGTGCAGATCAAGAATATGGGAGTTAAATTTACTTCATGTAATATTTTCGCGTTTAAGTTTTTCGTGATGTAAGTAATATCCTAATCCCATTACAGTCTTATTTATAGACACATCCCATTACTGCCCTATATAGAAATGTGATTTAAAAAAAAATGCTATTGTGAGAGGTAATGGAAAAATCTTAAGGTTGGTGTAAATGGACAAGTTTTGCCGATAGATGTCACTACAGTCTTCGTATATCTCTCATTTATTTTTTATGTTTCACGAAAATTTATCATTTCTTTTACAAATTTCAACCTACACACTTCAAATTTTTAGAAATGAAATGAAATTTTTGAGTCTTACGTCCCACAACTATGCCGGGTAGGCTAAAGGAGACGGTGATTATGAGAAATTAATGAAATGATAGAATGAAGAAAGTGGGAGGAAACGGGAGAACACCGAGGAAACCCACGTACACGGTGTTTGTCTTCCACAAAGTTCACTTGGCGGGAGCAGGGTTTGAACCCGGGACCCCATGCTACAGAGGTGAACGCTCTACCACTGAGCCACCGCGGACCTTGAAATTTTTAGAGAAGGAACTTCAGATAAAAACTTGTTTATTCAAAAATATAAAACGATATTGAAAACATTTTTTTTTTCTGATCTGAATTACTCTCTCCTGTTGTGTCTTAAAGTGCCACAACAACTGACAATGCAAATTATACATAATAAAACTCTCCCTCTTTTTTTATGTCAATGAAGGGGTGAGTTGTCACTTCCGCTCACTTCTCCTGCCATCAGTGGCGAGTCAAGAAAGCAAAAACTGGGGAGCAACCCGAATCCAGACTATGATGGGTATATCATGAGTTTACTATAAACTTTCAAAATATATAAATAATAGCTTAATTTATTTTTGCCACTCAAAAAACTGGGAGGCCTAGGAACCCCTGCCCCGGACTACATCCGTTACTTCCTGCCAATTCCAGTTGTCATTATGGTTTGGCCTGTAGCTCACTCGATTTTTTTTTTCAAAAGCAGCAGTTCTGTGATAACAGTGCAGAGTTTTCTTGCGGAACGTTTGCTATTCCACGTAATGAAAATCTTCCGAACCTCAAGACTTATCTTGCAATTAGTTGACAATTTCTGAACAGTTGATTCAGTGTTAAGAGTCTTCATCCCGGCGAAATTAAAATACCGCTAATTTTACAGTAATTATGTGATATCTTCAAATAGATAAAATATAATCGAAATGTGGAACAAGAGCGCCTTAGACAATATTATTTTACATGAGATACTGTTATTACGACTCACTTATCTGCTTTCAATTTCCAGCCATTTAGAAAATCGGCATTTATTTTCGCGTTTCTAAACGGCTGATAACGGAAAGCCAGTAGGTGACTTGTGATAACGGTACTTCACGCGAAATAATATTGTCTAGGGCGCTCTTGTTCCACATTTCAATTATCTTTTATCTATTTGAAGATATCACATAATTACTGTGAAATTAGCGGTATTTTAATTTCGCCGGGACGAAGACTCTTAAGAAAGAAAGAAAAAAAAACTAGCTGTCCTAAAAATGCTCGTATGTGAGAATATTGAAGCTATGTAATAGTCTGCTTTCCAGTCCCCAAAATGTTCGCAGAAAAATTTTCAGTCAAATTCTTTCTATACTGTTTTATATTTTTGAATAATCCACTTTTTATTTGCAATACTTTTGTTTTTTTTTTTTTTTTTTTTGTTTTGTTTTATTAGCCTTTAAAATGTGGAAAGTTTTGTTGAGTCACCCTTTACGTTCGTGATAAGCGACCTTGCAATAATACTAATACGAATAATGTCTTAAGTGAATGTCACTATTCTTATTACACAATAAGAGGTTTCAGTCTGTGAGAGTAACGCTTAATACGCAAACCTCAAAGACATTTAAGAGTTGCGGTTGCATAAACTTCTAAACGAAAATAATTAGATCTCCTTAATTCTTATTATAATACAAGGACGTAAATGATTCAGAGATGACCGAATATGTGTGTGTGTCTACTTGCTCTTCCTGTCTGCCTTACGCCAAAAGATGGCAACAGCATGCAGGCAGCTTGCAGATTTAATTAGAACTTACATATTTAATTGCAACTTACAGATTTAATTGTAACTTGCAGATTTAATTGGAACTAAAAGCTTCATTATTTCAATTTATTTCAAAATTAGGCAAAAGCAAGATATTAACCTATAATGTACAGCAAGCCCAAAGGCTTGCAGGGATTAACTAAAGTAGTAACTATTAACTTAATTTTTCGGACATTTACAGTTAATATTCTCAAAGATGGTTCTCAAAACGCCTCCTCACCAACAGACGATTAGAAACCAGAGATGATTGTTCTTACAAAAACGGCTCCTTACCTTCAGCATGAACGAATTAATTTAAGAGTTACAAAATAATAAAATGTAATTTCATCATCATCATCATCATCATAGCTATTCAGCCATTATTGGCAGGCCACTTGCCGCAGCTGAGAAGCTTTCATTTTCCACGGTCTTCCGCTAACTTTTTCGTCTTCACGTATCTGTTTCTGTTTTGACATTATTTGTTAATTATAGTCTCCTTCGCCTCTTTCCTCTCTTCCTGCCACCATAGTCTCTAGCACGTCCCTCATGATACATACAGTTCCTGCTTAGTCAATGTCCCAACCAGTTTCTCTGCCTCTTCTTAATAATATCTAAAATTCTTCATTTCTATCTACCATTTCTAACACCCTTTCATTTGTTTTCCGCTCGACTCAGCTAATCATCTTCATTCATCTCCACACCCACATTTTGAAAGCTTTCACTCGTTTTTCATCACTTTTGAGTAATGTCCATGTTTCTGCCCCATACAGTACAACACTCCATACGAAGCATTTTATGAGTCTTTTTCTCAACTCTTTTTTCAAGGTCCCATAAAACAGACTTTTCTTATTCCTAAAGGCTTCTTTCGCCATTCTTATCCTTGCTTTTATTTAGCGTTCACACATTATATCATTACTAATAACACTACCCAGGTATCGAAAACCTGTTCTATTTTCTCCCCTTCTACTTCTGCATTTGGCACCAACCGCTTAGTTCCAATCACCATATCTTTTGTCTTTCTAACATTTATTTTCATAACAATAAAAGAAAATCTGTGGTAACAATCTTTATCGCATTATTCGTTATCTGAATCCCTGCAGATCGTACTAATAAACAAACAGAATATTTTATGTTCTGTTGCATTCATTTTTTATAACAGAACGGATACAATACTAGGGGAAAAAATTACAAAACAAACGCTAACAACAGTGCGTGTAATATTCCATCCTTCTTATTCCTCAGTCGTAACTCCTTCTACTCTTACAACTTGGAAACCACACATGAAAATAATTTGTTCGTATTTTGTAAACAAGAGATCAGTGTTATGGAAACAAGAAAAATTACACAGATCTAGCAGCGATTTCTCTTTCCGAGGTATGTTCTAATTAATTCGTCGACTTAAGCTCACGATTTTTCTAACGATTTTTTTCTTTTTCTTTTCCCCTGAAGTAGCAGTGAAACCCTATATATATAAACATACAAAACATTCGTCACAAAAATAAACGGGAAGATTGCGTGACTAATATGCCTTTGGTTTATCATGTAGTTTATCGTCTGAACATTCCGTTCATCAAGATCTCGTAGGCGATGTGTCAAGTCCGTAAAGTATGTACGTACGCACTCCCGAGTCAAAGATTTTTTTTTTAATGTACACAAATACACACGTGTTTCTTGCCCATGTTCTGTGCTTCTAAGTATTTCACGAATACGCTATTATTTATTGATTCATGTTCTTCAGCTGTCAACTGTGTAGAAAATAATCGGTATCACTGTTTCTTTGTTATTTTTAGCCATAGATTTAGTGTAACTTAGATGGCGTCTTACTTCACAAAAGTAGAGCTAAATTTGTTTACGCTGTCCGCCATATTTGTTCAGTTCCACTTTCCGTAACTAAAAGAGAAATATATATGTAATATTCTTCCTTTATTGCCACTGTGGTCAGGAAAAGTATTTAGGTGCCCGTTGAATTATTTGTAACATGTTTACTTTTGGCGCACCACTCGAATGAAAAGATACAATTCTTTCACTAATGTCCTCATTGTATCCTAAAAGGTTTCCACTGGGTGACATGAAAATATCTCACTTTGGCGTAGATAAAATTCAAGAGGACCACCAGAAATACAATAAATGTTGAAAATTTACAATTCTTTTACGATTTGCATATAAATACGGCTTCCGGATGTGTAGCATAAAAACTACAGTGCAAAAAACACACACCAACCGAATCAAGACAGGGTAAAGCTGGTGGGCCCGCTCGGTAGCGCGTTAAAAGGGAGCAAGCGCGTCAGCGATGGTGGGTATGCGCCCAAAAGAGGGTAGTGGAAAGAAGTAGATTTTGGCAATGATACGAGTTTCAATAACACTTGTTATGCTTTCATACCAGTTTTACTGAACTTATAAAATACAGGTTCTGTAACTGTGCCGCCGGTGGAAAATGGCATTTAATATAGCCATGTTTCATATGCACTCACTTATTTTGTCCGTCGTAAAGCACTTGTAATGATTTTGCACTAGTAACTCTACACTTGTAAACTTAAAATACACTTGTATTAATTTGTATTTAATTTTGTGACCTTTGTTTCTTATAAACATGTTTTTCTCATGCAAAGTATTGAATTTTACTTGTAAATCTTTCAAAATGTGGTGCGCCAAAACTACACCTGTACCATTTGTGATTATAAATTCTGCTTTTGTTCATTTGTTTGGAATGCTGCCGTCACACAACAAAACGAAACCACATGTAAGCATGAGAAACCATATCTTTATGTCTCCATGACAAGTATTCTCGTAACTTCAACTATCCAAGATGGCGAGATGCGTGTTTTATGTAATCACAACGTATTAAATTAATATTTAATAGAATTAAATAAGAGCCTCTATATTTATATATTATGACATTTTAATAACCAAATAATATTAAATAATTATAATAATACGTGTACTTTACCGATGACCTTCAGCTAGAAGAAATTGGTTGAACACACTTACCTGTAAAGAAAAAAAATATTGCTTAATACAAGAAAATGTCATATCAGAAACAATTGATACGTATATTTGAAAAAATGAAATGAAATCTTTAAGTTTTACGTCCCAGGATTATGGTGGCTAGGGTAAAGGAACGGTGATAATGGGATCGAACCAAGATTCCATGCACTAGAGGTGAACGCTCTATCACTGAGCCACCGCGGCCCCATAAATATATTTGAGACAAGGACTTTAATTTTAACAAGAGAATAAAACCCTAGTATCTATAGTGCTGCCAAAATGTATTGAGCCGTGGCAAAAATGCGAACTAAAACTCACACCTTCACACGCCCACGCATTTAGCCACGGCGAACTTCACTGAAATTCGCTGTGGTTTAGCCAATAAGGGTTCAGCTGTTGCTAAGCGAGAGAACGGATGACGAAAGGGAGTGGAATTCCTTCAGCTGATAGCAGCGCCTGGAACGGAAGACTAGGTGTCAAGTCAATGTGGTATATCTTTAGCAGAAAATTCGAAATCTTTCAGTTTTAACGTCCCACGATTATACTCTTTAGGCTAAGGGAAACGACGATTAAAGCAAGGTGATGATGATGATGGAAGAATTGGTAGAATGAGAAAGTGGGAGGAAATGGAAATACCTCAAGAAAACTAATGGACACGATGTTGTCCACCACAAACTTGCTTGGCCGAGAATCGAACCAGGGACGTCACGCACCAGAGGTAAGAGCTCGACCACTGTGCTACCGTGCTCCCCGACTGTAAACTGTAAATCCTCGCTTTGGCGGTAATTGCGACCTGCGACAACTGCGATCAACAAGAATTTGTCTATATTAATCTAGATGCCCCTAGTGACAATTGCTATCGACTGAGAGTTTTCTCGGGGTACTCCAGTTTTGTTCCACATTCTCATTCTACTAATGCTTCGATCATTTACTTGTCTTAGTCATCGTTTCCCTTAGCCTAAAGGACATAATCGTGGGATGTTAAACTTATAAGTTTTATTTCCATTTTTTTTCTTGAACTTATACAAAGGGAAAAATCTCTTACAATCTCACGGTTATGCAGGCTATAGTAAAGAAGACGGTGATGATGAGAAATGAATGAAATGGTGGAATGAAGAATGTAGCAGGAAACGGGAGAACCCCCAGAAAACACACGTACACGGTATTCGTCCACCACAAAATTCACTTCGCGCGAGCTGGGATCGAACCAGGGACCCCATGCACCAGAGGTGAACGCTCTACCACTAAAAAAAAGTTAACTGACTCACCGAATGTGTTTCAGTAACTTACTTGAACTACTTTTCACTTAATGTTGCTTGCTTTACTCGTTTACTTGACTTTTTTCAATCACCTAGAACAATAGGGACATGAACACAGAAACGTCGAGGACAGTTAAAATCAGAAAGGATCTCCCATCGGGAATTGAACCTGGTGCCTCGTACACCAATGGCGTACGTTGTAGCCACTAGACCAGCGGGGAGGACACCACTGAGCCAACGCGGCCCCTTATACAAAGGAAATGCCATCCTCTCGTGTCCCCTATCATATTCACCGTTGGGTACAATTACTATAAATCAAACGGGAGGGGGTCCAAGATAGATTTGAATTTTCATTTTGCATATGCCTATATGATTTTATGTTCAAATTAAGGTCATTGTTCTACCACAAAACAGTGAGAAGGAGCACTTACTGAATTTTCCTTCGTCTGGCAGTACTGCTAAAAACCATTTATGCCATTCAATACTATCCAGAACTCCTACAGTGTTACCGTACTAAATATAATTTTCCCTACAGATCACCAGATTGTAACGTCACTTTCACGGTGGTAGGAAGTGAGGAAGCATTAACTTAGCTGGAATACATTTGCAGAAAATAAAAAAAACTCCCCTACATTTCATGCACATCTGATTTCGTACAAATATATATTGCTCTCCTATATACATATAATGCTGCAACAGTGAAATATATTTACTTCTCAGCAGTACCCCTTTTCTTAACAATGACAATGTATTAAATCATAAAGTACGTACAAGCGAAGCATGTAAGCAATCTTCAACAATGTTTTCTATCTACAAAATAAACCCTCCGCGTAGTGTATCATCAGATTCCCTTCCAAGTAAATAGGGTGTTCACGATAAGTAGATAGTGATCAAACCAACAGATAGAAGTAAACCCACCAAGTGTTGACACGTAACATGTGTAGTTTGCATAAATCACGGAGACTATAACCTTCCCCACCCCTAGGCACACATAAACATATACACAACTGAAAAACTCTCAGTGTGTTCATGAAGAGATTGTGCACAGAGTGTATGGAAGTTAGACACGAGCAACAACAAAGCAGGAGATCTTAACGTGGGTATGTTTATGTGAGGAGCGTAAATCATATCTAAGTGTTTCCCACGAGACTGGAAGTTGATTTTCAAATTCGAAACGATGCCAGAAAAATGTCAATTCTAGCCTCAATTTCGAGACGAGAAAACAAATTTCTCGAGTCTCTTGCACGATAGGTACTAGTTAACCGAAATCTTATACGAAGAAGGATCAGAAACTAAGTTACAACACTGATATTTCTGGAGCTTCGTCTGCTAGAGAGGAATGAGGAGTGTGAATAATTTTAATACATGGAGTTGGCAACTGTGCAGAGTACCAGCCACCCGTCACCAAAGGCACTAGTTGTAGATAAACACAAATGGCAACTTGTTTGGAAGACTCGAAAAAGTCCGTTCAGTTATTCGATTTCTAATGGCGAAACATGTAACCGCGGCTGAATTTCACCAGCAGCTGGTAGAGGTTTACGAAGAGACAGTAATGTCTCGTCACCATGTCGTAAAATAGTGTCGAAAGTTTGTGGCTGGTAGAGAAAAGGTCGACCCAATACAGAATCAACAAATTTGAACACAGCTTGCATTAAGTCTTCATCCCGGCGAAATTAAAATACCGCTAATTTTACAGTAATTATATGATATCTTCAAATAGATAAAATATCATTGAAATATGGAACAAGAGCGCCCTAGATAATATTATTTTGCATGAGATACCGTTATCACAAGTCACCTAGTGGCTTTCCGTTTTCAGCTGTTTAGAAACGCGAAAATAAATGCCGATTTTCAAAATGGCTCGAAATCGAAAGCAGATAAGTGAGTCGTGATAACGGTTTCTCATGTAAAATAATATTGTCTAGGGCGCTCTTGTTCCACATTTCGATTATCTTTTATCTATTTGAAGATATCAGATAATTACTGTAAAATTAGCGGTATTTTAATTTCGCCGGGACGAAGACTCTTAAGGAACATCATCGACCACCCTTCCTACAGCCCGAACCTCGTTCCAAGCGACTTTCATCTGTTTCCGCACTTGAAAGAGCATCTAGGAGGCTATCACTTCGCTTCAGATAAGGAGGCGGTACACTTCGCGACATGGCTAAGCACGCAAGGACAGGTTTTTCTTTCTTTCTTTTTTTCTTTTTTTTTTTTACCAGGAGGGAATCTTCAAACTCATCCCACGATGCGATAAGTGCCTCAACCAATATGGAGACTATGTCGAAAAATAATCTAATTTATGGACTATATGTTGGCTGTATTGGTTGTATGAAATAATATACAAGTTTCAGTGCAGGCTTTGTAACATTACTTTCCGATCACTCCTCGCATCTCAAACACGGGTTATAGTGTTATACGATTAAAAATATATATAAAAATAAATTAATTGATATAATGAATGTACGAAGACAATGAAGAACATTTATCAACTTTTAAAGGTACGCAAGTCACTATACAAAAAATCCTCTAATAATAAATATGGTTCGCTGTTGTTAAATCATACCCTTCATGGACACGTAATGCGGAAGGATTCTGATACATTCTACATGAAATAAAGAAAGAGCAGGGCATAAATTTGAAACATACGTTTATAAAACGATACGAAAAAATTCGAGACGAGACGAAAAAATATTGTTCAATATTAAGACGAGTTCTACAAACATTTACGAGACAAGACGGCAAAATAATTTCTCTTCTCGTCCTGTTTTGTGAGGAACATTAGTATTGCCAAAACCTAAGAAACATAATAGCAAGATTTTACATTAGGTCACTGGTTCTCAAACTTTCCGATAACGCGGACCCCCTGTCCATTCCGAAAGTCATCAGCAGACTTCTTGCAATACTATCTGAAGTTTCACATGGTAAATTATATATATATATATATATATATATATATATATATATATATATATATATATATATATATATATATATATATATATATATATATATATACCAACTACCTCTATAAAAATTGTTGTGTGAGTACCAGGGGATTCTGAAATATGGTTATTTCAATAGGACACACACAAGTTCCTCAGTGAAGTCTTGACTCGACTACGATAGGTCCCATAATATTGGAACTATGGACCTTTAAAGTTCATTTTTTCATGTTTTCGGCAGCCTATAACTCCGAAAGGAAGCATTTGTGCACCCAGGTTGCTCTATACTTTTCGTCTTATCTTGGTGTCAGGAATCACCTCCCAAACGTTGTCCGTGTTGTTTTGAAACACCCTGTATATCAGAAAGTAATATTGTAATCCAACTCTCTTGCAGGTGAAATTGTTTGGTGGAGAGCGGCTTGTACTATAAGGGTTCTTTCAGCACTGAGGCTATATGAGACATGAGACCACAGCTTAACATGGAATTTCACCGGGAATCAAACCCGAGTCTTCCGCGCCGGCAACGTACCGGTCCTCCATAATCTCGGCATAAGGACGAGCTGAGTCCTGAGTGTCACATGAGCCGCGGTTTGTCGAACCCCATAGTAATAACAGAAATCCCTCGTCTTTCACAAGGATATTAGAACAGCGTATAACTCGCATAATAACTTTACATATATACTAATGAAATTGTCTATTTTGAAGTATACAATCATCTTCACAAGTTACGAACGAAGGGAAGAACAATAAAATATAAGAAAAAGAAAATAGGAACATAAACGGGGAAAAGAAGGCGCTGAGTAAAATATACGAAGCGTACCCAGCAGGGGGAGAAAGAAGGAGAAAAAGTACAGGAGAAATAAATTCACATCTTTCCCTCGCGCCTCTCACAAACACACACACAAGAGATCTTTACAAATCATCCCCCTTTAGTCTCCGTTTTTTTTTATTTTATTTTTTTATTTTTTGTTTTCTCACTTCGTTCGTAAATTCCTTCTGTTAGTAACGCGACGTTGCCATCTTTGCAGATTCTCCTTACGCCCTTCCTTTCGTCTGATGTTTTTCGGAAGTTTCAAGCAAAGAAAAGGGGAGGTCGCCGTGCGAAGAGGATAGAGCAAAAGAAAAATGGAATACAGACCGAAAGAGAAAGAGTAAAAAAAAATGGATAACAGAGAATTTTATGGCGCTGTGGTAAATGTAAAGTTTTACCAAGTAGTTTCTGGCTTACGGATCTTTCGTAGCGCTCTCTCGCGCTCGAAGTGTTGCTAAATGTAACACAAATCAGAAAACTATCTTCGACACTAAGCTGTCATCAACTGCAACAATGTGATACAACAATTTTCTGACACTGGCCAGAATCTGAGAGAGATTGATGTTTAAATTATTATTAATTGAATGATTAATTAATTTATATTCAAGTTTTCTGTCAGCAGTGACGCTATGTGGCATGAAACCTATAATTTGAACTGGGATCTGAACCATTGCAGTGTGTTCAATGTTCGAACCCGGGGCCTTGTCCACCAAAGGTACGCGTTCTAGCCACAAGACTACGAAGGAGGTATTATTATTATTATTATTATTATTATTATTATTATTATTATTGTACGATACGGGTTCGATTCCAGGCGCCCTGACCTGTCATTGAGGAAACGGAAACATCATTCAGGACAAAAGGACCGGCCAAAAAGACTAACAAAAAACAACAACTCTTGAGAGTTTGCGCTTGTGACTAAGCACTAGTTTATGTGCATACTCGAGCAATAGTGTGTCAATAATGTGATAGATAGTGAAGATGGAGTAATCGTCTCCAAGAGACGGAACTGCAAGGGCGTACGTAAGTTCAAAACGTGGGGCGAGGGTTCCGTGAAACACCTCGGGAAAAAAAGCCAAACGAACCATCAGTGTCCAGGAATTATGTGATCAATACAATGGCGGATGCACAACATCCATATCCCACGCAACTATACGGCGTATTATAGGGAGCTAGCTTGTTTACCAGCGGGGGCTGAGGTAAAGGGGGAAAATTTTCAACAATTTTTCTGCCTGACTCTTGCAATACTCCCTTACCCTCCTTCTATATGTCAGCGTTGCCAGGGTTAAAAATTTGTCACAGGAATGTAATTCTGAAGAGTTAGTGAGAGTTGGTTATTTGTTGTGTGCTGTTGTGGTTGCGGATTTGTCGCTTATTATTCATTTGACAATGGCTTCACAGCTTAAGAGAGGGCAAACTATACACAGCGAAGCTAGAAAAGGAATAAGTAAGGCCATAGTGCAGTGTGACGAACAAGCGAGGGAGAAAAAACTAAAGCATTTGTTATCACAGCCTAATTTGCGTGTGTCCATGTATACAGGGATCTTCGATAGGGATTGCATAATTGCACAAACTCTTTGAATTAAGTGAGTATTAGCTGAATTTTTTGACAACGCACTGGCAGCCCTACCCAGGACAGTCGAGTGACCGTTTCTTGGTGACGGGGTGGGGCACCTGTCAATCAACACTGAATTCCTCAGCCTCGCATTAAAGCCAGCTCCCTATAATACACTGGTACGAACGTAATTCCACAGCAAACAAACCACTCGTCATACACTTCTTACGACTCGTCAACGCCGGAACACATTAATTGAACAGTGGATGACTGGTAGAAGGTGTGCTCGTCCGATAAATCACGGATTGTGCTACTCCTCTCGGACGGGCGTGTGCATTGTGGCTCCAAAAGTATGAAGTTATGGATCCTTCGTGCATAGTGTGTACTGTAAAGGAAGGTTGGGCGGCTGTATGATTTGGAGATGCTTCTGTTGACATAGACTGGGACCGTAGGTCTGTATGGACACAGTGTAACATTCGTTGTGTATCTACAGGTTTTAGGGATCACGTACACCCTCCAATGCAAAACTTCTACCCACACGAAGATGGCACTTTTCAGAACGACAATGCACAATGCCACCAAGCCAGGACTGTACATGCTTGGCTTAAGGAACATTCCACGGAGCTGCAGCATATGAATTGGTCTCCTAACTCACTAGATCTTAATCCTGTATGGAACATTTATGGGATGTTGCGGAACGAGCTCTTTGCACCATAACTCCTGCAGGAACATCTGTGTGCTCATTGTGGAAAGCCATCAGAAATATATGATGTCAGATCCTCGTGGAAACATATCAGCAACTATAAGAATCCATAACATGCCGTATCCGGGCCGTCAACTGAGCAGAAGATGGACCAATAAAATATTAGGGAGGTGGTCGCAATTCAGTAAGCACTCAGTATATAAAAAAGTTTGGTAAACTATTTAGTGTTGTCTTTTTTTTAAAAAAATAAGAGTTTTAACTGGCTGTTTATATTTTCGGGTTGTAACACTTAGTAAGGAAATCTCTTAAAGTATGCGTGTAGTACGTAAACGCGTTAAGGAAAAACAGAAGAGGAAAGGAAACTAAAATGGCAAAGAGAACGATATACCAAAAGAGAACAACAGATAAAATCGCTCTAAGTAGGGGTGGTGGCAGAATTTCGGTCCCCTTTGCTTCTTACAACGCCCTAAAGAGAGAACATTGATTTCTTGCTAGGATTTGAATGTTGCGAAATCGTCTCATATTAAAAGAGAAAATGTTGACAATAAAACAGCGTACATACTCAAGTTCCCCCCAACCTCTTATTTTTCTAGTTCTTTTTTTTTTTTTCTTTCTTTTCTTGAATGAATGAAGCATCCCTTCCGAAATGTCTTCTCGCATCCCGGAACACCATCTTCTCCCTACAAAGACCCCTTAGAGTGGAAATCCGCAAAAATTCTTTTATGTCCAAGAGTTGAAGACAATAATTTCGTACGCAGTCAACGGGGGGAAGCAATCATACTGTATAGATATGAAAGGCAAGATACATAGGAAAAATGCAGAACAAAAGGCGATCGTATACAACGAATGACTTGGCATTATACTTTTGTATAGATGAAGGGAGTGGAAGGGCAGGGCACTGAAGCAAGAAGTTCACATACTCACATACCCTAATAGAAATCTAAAGAAAGGGAAGAGCAGAAAAATCACTATGGGACCAAAAGTAGTCATGAAGATGCTCAGAAATCGAGTTTTGAGATTTCGTGTTTTGCATCTTCACGAAAAGACTCACACTACTCGAAAAATGTCATGACAGCGAGAATTTCTATGGTCGAAACAGAGCAGTCTCCGTAAAAGGAAAAGTCCTGTAACTATACACTAAGGGAAAAAAACGTATGTGGCGAACGAAAAAACGTAGGTTACATGCGTAAATCCTGTATTTTTTGGACTTAAGAGTCTTCATCCCGGCGAAATTAAAATACCGCTAATTTTACAGTAATTATGTGATATCTTCAAATAGATAAAAGATAACTGAAATATGGAACAAGTGCGCCCTAGACAATATTATTTTGCGTGAGGTTCCGTTATCACAAGTCACCTAGTGGCTTTCCGTTTTCAGCTGTTTGGAAACGCGAAAATAAATGCCGATTTTCAAAATGGCTCGAAATCGAAAGCAGATAAGTGAGTCGTGATAACGGTATCTCATGTAAAATAATATTGTCTAAGGCGCTCTTGTTCCACATTTTGATTATCTTTTATCTATTTGAAGATATCACATAATTACTGTAAAATTAGCGGTATTTTAATTTCGCCGGGATGAAGACTCTTAACGTACAACCTTATGTAACATCCAGCAGGTAACGTATAACTGATAACATATATTTTATACATACTTTCTGTGTAAGTGTTCCGTATATACATACTTTCCGTATGAAAGGAAAAACTTTATATAACCGGTCAGGATCTCACATACAGATGGACGCATATAACATATAGTTGACATATGTAACGTACGTATACGTATGTAATAGACGGAAGACTGTTAGATGTCACACATCCTGCAACGGCTTAATGTAACACCTAAGGGCAGTGTCTATGTAGCATACGGATAACGTATGCTCCGTACTGATTTCTATATTAAGCAAGAGGATACCGTATATTTGTACAATATACCGCTGTCCGGAGAACGGATTTTTCTCTGCGTGAAAGATTTCATTTTTATAATTACAGCGATTTGGGATAGTCTGGGACAGGCCCGTATCCAAGGGAGGTCTAGGGGGGCCCGGGCTCCCCCTAAATTTTTGCTGGCCCCCCTAAAAGTTTTACAGTAGGCTTGCAAAAGTTCTATAATATGGTGATGAACTATCATATGGTTGGATCGCCCCCCCCTAACTTCAGCCGGCCCCCCCCCTACAGTTTTGGGCTGGCTACGGGCCTGGTCTGGGAGAGAAGTTCTCAGAATTCCGGTGAAATGTGTATGTTTCAAAAAATCCGTTTTATTACTCTTATGGACTTAACACTGTTTGTTATCGGACGAGGAACAAGCCCATCACTTAGCCTGGTTCTATAAAGGTGAAAGAACGCGTAATGCACGACCACACACAATCATGCATCTACAAATATCACGTTATTAGAGTTCATTAAAATCTTGTTTTCTTTTATTTCCGAGAGAGAGAGAGAGAAATACAAAACACATTACTTTATTATGTACTTTACTAACATCGTAACAACCTTGCTAAACTACACGAATCTATAGCCAGAAGGCACGAGATAAACCTGTTTCGGAGAGCAAAAAGAAAGAAAAAAATTTAAAACAGCATATAAAATTTACTGATTTTAGCATGCGATTCTAACGCCTCCTGTCAACAAAATCGCGAACCTGCAAGCTGATTTCATTAATAATGTATCTTGATAATTACTTCCTTTCCAATAAAATACAATAAATTGACCACCAGAGCGGGTGTGTGCGGGTGGAGTTGAGAGAGAGATACGTGTACATACGCTGACTGTATTTATTGGTCGACTGCATGAGCAATTAAGCAGCATGGAAGAGCCAACATTCCATATAATGAAAAGGGAGGAAGATTTTTTTTTTAAATGATGATACACATCTAAACATATACGTATGTATATCCTATATGTATGCCCTATATTGGTTTTCCGGTCAATATTATTCGTTAATTAAAGCAAATACTAAACGCTGCATCCCATAGAATGCAACTGCAGTAGGGATTATTTATCAAACATTTATTATTATTATTATTATTATTATTATTATTATTATTATTATTATTATTATTATTATTAGTAGTAGTAGTAGTAGTAGTAGTAGTAGTAGTAGTGTAGTAACAATAATAATTTTCTGAGTTTTTACACGCTTATTGGCTCACCATGAGGACCAGTGGCGGAGCTACAATGTAAAAAAAAAAACAAGGGGGTCAACACGCCTGTATCCATGGGGGTCTGGGCCCTTCTAAATTTTTACTGGCCTCCTAAAATTTTCACGGTAGGCTTGCAAATGAACTAATATATGGTGATGAAATATATGGTTCGATTGCCCCTCCCCCCCAACTTCTACCGTCCCCTCTAAATTTTTGGGCTGGCTACGAGACTGGGGGTCAACCAGAACCCAGATTATGACAAGTGTATCGTAAGTTTACTATAAATTTTCAAAAATATATAGATAACAGCTTCAAATATTATTGATACAAAAAACTGGGAGGATAGGCCCGGCCCCCGGCCACTAGCTATATCCGCCCCTGCGCTGGACAAGGCGATTGTGATGAAGATAATGAACGAAATTGTGCAATGAATAAAGTTGAAGGGAACGGAAAAAAAGCCCACGCAAACGGTGTTTGTGCACCACAACGTCCACTTGACGTGAGTTGAGTTAGGACCGAACATAAGACCCGATGCATCAGAGGTGAGCGGGTGCTAAGTGATGGGAACCTAGAAGTGCGCTCTACTACAGAGCCACCGTAACTCATTCCCAATTCATATTATTATTAAATGGCGTTTATAATTTTACACCCCCTATAGGCTAAAATATCGGTGATTAATCAGAGTGAATGATTGTGGGAAGGTTGGCGGAATGAAAATGTAGATGAAAACGGAAGAACCCCAAGAAAACGCCACTACAAACTCACATGTTCTGAGATTGACCCAGGAACCCCCACCAGGAGTGAGCGATCAAGCACTAAGCCACGGTATTTCCTATGGGATACTTTGAAAAATAGTAAAATGATGATTCCAGTGACGTGTAGTGCATGTAAGCTGTAGAAGTGCTCCACCTGCAGAGATGTGCAAACTCACGAGTCCTGCTCTCATGTTCAACCGGCCACGAGTTCAATCACTGAGCATAAACAGGTGTGAGCACGAACGCTATAAGTGGATAACGGGAGTAGAACCCTAGTCCAAGAGAGCGCCAAGTTCAAATGAGGTTATTAGTAAGCGTGACCTTAATAACATTAATGATCGTAAAAATGAGCTAGGGCGAGTCTTATTAACGATACTGAGTTCAAGTTCGATTGAATGCAAATGTAAGCAAGCGTGAGCCTCTTTCAATTTAGTGAGCGTGCGTTGTAAAAAAGGTCATGTCTGTCTCCTGTAGGTCATGTCTGTAAAAAAAGGTCATGTCTGTATGCAGAATAATGCATTTAATATTAAATAATGATTTAAGAATATTAAAATAGTAAGAATAATGTACGAAATATCCATGATAATGCATGAAATCCAGAATAATACATGAAATATCCAGAAAAATACATGATATATCCAGAATAATACATGAAATATTCAGAATAATACATGATATATCCAGTGTCAAAATCAAAAATCAATCAATCAATTATATATCCAGAATAATACACGAAATATTCAGAATAATGCATGATATATCCAGAATAATACACGAAATATTCAGAATAATACATGAAATATTCAGAATAATACACGAAATATTCAAAATAATGCATGATATATCCAGAATAATACACGAAATATTCAGAATAATACATGATATATCCAGAATAATACACGAAATATTCAGAATAATACATGAAATATTCAGAATAATACATGATATATCCAGAATAATACACGAAATATTCAGAATAATACATGATATATCCAGAATAATACACGAAATATTCAAAATAATACATGATATATCCAGAATAATACACGAAATATTCAAAATAATGCATGATATATCCAGAATAATACACGAAATATTCAGAATAATACATGAAATATTCAGAATAATACACGAAATATTCAAAATAATGCATGATATATCCAGAATAATACACGAAATATTCAGAATAATACATGAAATATTCAGAATAATACACGAAATATTCAGAATAATACATGATATATCCAGAATAATACACGAAATATTCAAAATAATGCATGATATATCCGGAATAATACACGAAATATTCAGAATAATACATGATATATCCAGAATAATACACGAAATATTCAAAATAATACATGATATATCCAGAATAATACACGAAATATTCAGAATAATACATGAAATATTCAGAATACTCCATCAAATTTCCAGAATAATGAATTAATATGCAGAATAATGTACGAAATATTCAGAATAACGCATTAAACATAATAGCTTTCTATAAGTAAGTAAAAACTTTAAAAATGTACTGAAATGCAGAAAATAATAAAAACGCTAAAAGCAGACAATAATATTATTAAAGCGCACAAAATAATTTATTAAATACAAAAAAATTTTGAAGTCGTGTCAAGCCGAACAAATAAATGCCTAATATAAAATTATTTTGATATAGTAATTTTATGACGCATTAATATACTCCCATAAACATACATGCATACATATTGCAATATTCTACAAGTAAATCAATAATATACACGGGAGTTTCAATCCTTCACCCTATTATTACAAAAATATCTTATGTACAATTTTTGTACAAAAGTTTATAGCCTTCTCTAAGTCTTTAAATGTTCTAAAATGTTCTCAGTGTAAGATAGGAATAATTCTTTTCGGCACACGATACTGTTTTGAGTAGTAAGCGGCTGGATAGATTTACACTCCGTAGCCCATGGGGGCATCGGAACAAGATTTTGTCAGCTGAGCGATCAGCACTGACATTGATAACTACTTGATCCCGTCGTCTACTTTTATAGCCCGTCCTTTTGGAGGGTGGACCAGTGAAGGGGTCTTCGGATTTCTTCGTGGCTTTCCGTGTCCTCTTCTTTTCTTCCTCATAGTGTGGGTTTCCTTCTGTCGCCTGCCATTGTTTGTTTATAATCGTAAAGACATGTGTTTATAGCAAAAGTATGTGGCTTACAGTATGTGAGGATGTATGGATCTTTGCGATAGAGATGAAGCTCAGAACGTCCTTTTAAAAAATGGTTAAAAACACGCTAAGCTACTGGTAGTTTCTTTGGACTGCTACTGTATTTTCAGTTTCTTTGGATTCCTCGCTGAACTTGACTGCAGGGGTGGCCCATCCAACGGGCTTGAAGGTAACTCTGACTAAATTTACCATTCTCCTTACCCCTAAAATTTATGATTCCTCACCCCAAATTTGTTCTTTTCAAGTTTCTCTCCCAAAATATTCTCATGGGAGCAATCTATGACTTAGAAGCCACCTATAGGCCTACTTAACTTACAGGTATTGCAGAGTTATATACATATTTACATTCGCTTTAACATTAGTATTAAGCTCTCCCCGCTGGTCTAGTCGCTAAAATGTGTGCCTCTTGTGCACGTGATCCTGGTTCGATTTCCGGTGGGATAGCACAAAAAATTAATTTCACAAACATTCTCTTTCACGGATCATCGGTCTCCTTTAGCCTAAGGGGCACAATCCTCGAACATTAAACAGAGAAAAAAAAAACCTAATAAAATATAACTGTATGGGAAACAATCCCGACGTTAGGGATGCGCACGAGACAAGATTTGTGGCTGTCTCGTCTCGAAAATGTGCTGTAAAAGTGATGTTTCGACTCGAAAAATGTATATTTCTCTACTGGAAGAGCCGTGTCTCGACTCGTCTCGTGCACATCCCTACCCGACGCCGGCCAAAGAAGAATAGAAGATATTGTCTTAAGAACGATATGGTCCAGTGTGGTGTCCAGTGGCGTATTTAAGTGGGGCTTAAACCCACAAAATTTTATTTACTATATTAAAGTAAATGAAATATCTTGCAGAATTTTCAATTTCCAGGAATAAAGTTAGCGAAGCCTTCCCCCCGAAACAAAATCGTAAATACGCCACTAGTAATGTCACAATGGATGACACAAGATATAAACCGGTGGAGAACAGCAATCAAAAAATCAAAAACCTGAGAAAACGGCTTAGAAGAAGAAGATATTTGCTTTAATTTTCGTACAACTTTCTATAGTCCGAGGATCGCCTTTAAATACAAAACACACTAACAGAGAAAAACTTTTTGAACGAATAATCTTCTATGAAACAATAAATTCTATGTAAAGCTACGCTTTCCATTTTTTGTTTTTTATTTTTTCATTTTCTCTATTTCTTTTTAAAACTTTATTTAAAAAAGAAAAAAAGACTGTGACATCCCACTACAGGACCATAAATTAAAATTTCATTTGCACAAAACGACAAATTACGAGCAGCCATGATGGATTGTGACCGATGCGACGTAGGTGGGGTACAGGAAGAGGTGAAAGGGGTCAGGAGAGAGGGATACATCATTCATTTGATAACGGACAGGAGAAAGGAGGGGTGAAAGAGAGAGGGTCACCAATCATAATGTAATTTAAAGAGAAACTCGTTAGGTGAACCATTTTTTTTTTTTCGCATTCGACTTGTGATTTCTCGTTTCTTCTGTATTTTTTCATTAAATACGTACAACTCAGAAATCCAGTGGCGTACGCAAAGAAAGTTTCAGGGTTATAACCTCCCTATTGAAAAAGAAATTGTGGGAAAAAATACATATTTACCATAACCTGGAGTTATATGAACTTGAGAGCTTGAATCCTCTCCCCCTTCGTGAACTTCTGCGTACGCCACTGCCGACAAACTTAACTGAAAGGTACAAAATTATAGTTAATAATATTTTACGTTATTATACCTCATTAACGAAAGAGTATTTATAGGTGTTCAATACATGCTCCGCGTCACAGACAAGAATAAACAGACGACAAGCTCTCTATATGCAGTACTTGAAAAATTTTGCTTGCAAGTACTCGCCAGTCAAAAAATCTACTAGCCAGACCATTTTGCAGTCCTAGTGTTTATACAAATAAACAAAAATCACTTTGCGACACAGTAAACATATCAATATGTTTCTTTATTTTGTTTATTCGGATGTCTTTTACAAATAATAATAAAAAAAAGTGACATGCTATTTATTCTTGAATTCCCGTTTCTGATTGATCAGATTTTATTCCCGAATCTAAAATAGTACTCGCCATTGGTGAGCAGGGGAGTGTATTTTTCAAGCCCTGTCTATATGCGCTATTGAAATTAGTTTGTGTCATCTGCACGGCGAAAAGCCAATCAACGTTTGGCGGAGAATGATGTTTCGTCGTAAGTGGAAGGCGCTGTCATCGGTTGTCGAACGTGACGTTATGGGTTGTCCTTGTAACCAGTGCATTCTTTCAGTTAGTTTCGCTTATCAGCGTGAGGTGCAGTGCACGATCAAATTAGCAATTACCCGTACTAAATAACTATAACAACATTTTTGGTACCTTTTGTAAAAGCATCTTCTTGTACTGTGCCTGGATTGCTTTGTTGACATTTCTGTACATCCTTATCGAACATTATGTTAGAATAAATTTATACAAACTAGCGGTCAAACACAAAAACACAAGGAAAAGCACACCACACTTTCACCCACCATGTGGTACTAGAGACGGTTATTTTCGAAGTTTCCACGCTGCTGACGACAGATCGACTGTTAGTTCCGTCGTCGTATGTTGGAGGCGCTGCGGTTCTCCTTGTTATCAGTTTTTCGCAGAGTTTGTGGTCAGTATATTCTTGTCTGTGGAACGGGAGCTCCTTGCTATGCCATATGTGCTTTTGAAAATGTTGAGTTCTTATCATGGAAACAGGCCGGTAGCCAGCCCAAAAATATAGGGGGGGGGGGATCCAACCATATTAGTCACCGCATTATAGTTCATTTGCAAGCCTACCGTGAAAATTTTAGTGGGGGCCGGCGAAAATTTAGGGGTGCCCGGCCCCCATAGACCTCCCTGGATACGGGCCTGCATGGAAACCCAACTAAATAAATAGATAGATAGGCAGCCTCTTACAATTCTAAATAACGCATTCAGCTTTGTGGTCCACGATCCTCATTAAAACTGTTAATGTGGCCAGAACCTTCCGACAGGTTCCAGTTCATGGTTCATTTGGAGTTTAATATCCCTTTCAGCACCGAGGCTAATGAGACGTGAATCTATGTGGTATCTGAACCACATGAAATCTAGTCGGAAATCGAAGTCGAATCGCCCATACCGAAGATGTGTACGATAATCATAATTCTTTTTAATTAATACTGTGTTGCAGAGTTCCTTCTCTGAGCAGCACGGAGTGGGCTGACATCACATTACATTCAGTAAGGACAGGGATGCACCCACAGCGGGAACCACCGGGTCCGGGCCCCTTCCCAAAACTTCCTAACTCAAAATACATTTGTACACTTTCTCAATGAATAAAACTATACCGGTACGTGTTTTACAAGGAAATAACTTAAGTAGCGTGAAAATTTGATCTTATATTTCTTCTGTGTTCTTTCTCTTATAAAAACAATCTAGTTCTCTCATTACTATTGTAGGCTGAATTTCGATCTAAAACGCATCAGAAGTCACTGTTCATCTTAGCGACCCCGAAAACTATAGATTCGACACTAATACCAGTCATTTTCAATCGTTTTTATATATCTACCCCTCCCTCTCCCCCAAGTTGCGAGACTGAATTTGGATTTGGAACTGTATTGGAAGTGTCACTGTTCATCTTAGCGACCCCGAAAACTATGGATTCCACACTAATAACAGTCATTTTTCGATCATTTTTAAATATCCCCCTCTCCCTGCCCTAAGTTGCACTATCAAAGTGAAATAAAACGTCCATCCCAGGCCCGGCCTTCATTTATCTTCATCTATGAGATCGGTCAGGTGGTTCAAGTATTTTAAGTCACAACATGGTATTTTCATTTTTATTAATATAGATAATAATAATAATAATAATAATAATAATAATAATAATAATAATAATAATAATAATAATAATAGTAATAATAATAATAATAATAATAATAATAATAATAATAATAATAATAATAATAATAATAATAATAATAATGGAATTCTAATCACAAAATAATGAACGTAAGAGAAAAGTAGTTGTCACTGACTGTGTGGGAGAAAAGTAAAAAAAAAAAAAAAAACGATAAGCTATGTTATGTAGTTAACGAATTCACTGTGATCTTTATGTAAAGCAGTTCCGATCACCATAGCTAGAAAGATAGATACAAATGGCAGTTTAAAATTCTGTATACGCGCGCTCCCCAGTTAATCTGATCTGAATTTAAAAAGAAAAAAAAATCTCTTTGATGTTATTCTCATCTTGAATTCTAACAAGAGAAAATTCAGAATTTTTATAACTTTTTTTTTTAAAAAAAGAGTTAAAAAAAAGAACAGAACACAAAATCAATCACTAAAACTGGTTCATTTCATTACCCCTTTAAATATGTCCCCTGCTCATTCATTCACATTTTCTATTAAAAATATATTTTCTGACTCCCAACAAAGGATGACTTTTTTTTTAACAACGAAAAAAAAGAGAAAGGGGAATACTGCAATTTGCAATTTGAAACAATACTAAATCATTTTTCTGCTAACAAGACAATTTTGTGGTTCATTTATTTTCTCTATTGGATGTATATACGCGTAAGAATTCCTTTACTATCAATATGGCAACTATTTTTTTTTCGGTACCACTGATCAATCTTCTTTTTTTTTTATCTATATACAACGAATGAAAAAAATATAAAATAAAGCAAAGAAAATATTATTTTTAAAAGAGCACAATTATTTTATTTTTGAAGAAAATCTAATAGAAAAACATATAATAAATTATTTTACTTTAAAAATTGCTTATTTAATTCACGTAATATGAAAACAAATATGAAAATTGTGATCCAAGATCTCCATATGTGATACCTTTCGATGGTGAATGGCTATCTCATATGCTGCATGCACGTCTGGAACCGAGTTTGACTCCTGTTGGGATGTCAACAGTGCAGTATTTCACCACACATTTCGGTTTTTGACCTCCTTGTCCAAGAGCGCCCATCAGGGGGGCAAGGTGGGGCGCTCGCCCCCCTAAGAGGAAATTATACTTGAGAATATCGAAAACCCAATAGAATTTTTACATTATTTACAGCAAAATTTGAAACTATATTTGAAACGTCGCTTGTACTTGTCCTCCCCCCCTTGGAAACCACAACATGGGCGTCCTTGTCCTTGTCCGATGTGCGATACGACTTGAAAACCGGACGTTAAAATGTCCGGTACTTCTTAATCTTTACTAGTTCTATTGAGATTATTTTTTTTGAATTCCGTGGAAAAGTAGATTTCGTTGAATCTGCATTTTAAAACGAACCGCATTTGACAACTGGCTGATCACGGCAATAGCGCAATTCCATTCCGCAACGAATTTGTTTTTTCGTCGCAGTGATGTAATCGTTTGCAAGGTGGCATCACTGCCAATTTGGCTAAATCTAGCATGTCTGGAGAGATATTTACTGCTAAAGGCAACTAAATAAGACTTCTAACCCACATAGTACACGGACGTCCACGGGACATCCTGGGATCATCCGAATTTGCTCCCGGAACATCCAGGATATCCAGATGTCCGTTAATATCCCGGAAAACGGAATATTCAACGGGATCTCAAAGGGATGTCCACTGGTAAATTGTGGGATAATGTGGTCCTACATACGTCCGGCGTGGGATTTCTCTGGGATCTCTTGTTCCATCCGGGACGTCTCGTGGATACGTGAAAATCCTTTAGGACGTCCCATGTAGGACATCCATGGGATGTCTGCTTATTGTCCCGATAATTCGGGAACTATATGGGATAATTGGGATCAAAGTGGGACTTTCTAGGGACGACATGGGGAAAAGTCAATAAAAGTATATTTTTAGCTACATTTTCCAATTAAATAATGCATCCAGATCTAGTAAAAGTATGTAGGCATTATAAGACCTTACCAGCCCCAGCGAAGCTGGTAAGACTTATTTTTCAAGTATGTTTTGTGCATGCCATAATTACATTGCCAATTATATTAGCTCTTCTGTTTTAGATACAATGTATTATTCATGGTAGACTACAAAAATTACATGTACTGTCTTAACCAAAACTGGAATAAGTAAGGTTAATAAATGGAATAAGTAAGTTCAAAAGTAACTAAAGTTATTACATTCCTACTCCGAATCGCTCAATTTTATGTGAAGTAACTATTTTCAGGTTGTTTACATTTTTGACGAGCGATGATGTCACAGTGTTAAGAGTCTTCATCCCGGCGAAATTAAAATACCGCTGATTTTACAGTAATTATGTGATATCTTCAAATAGATAAAATATAATTGAAATATGGAACAAGAGCGCCCTAGACAATATTATTTTGCGTGAGGTACCGTTATCAGAAGTCACCTAGTGGCTTTCCGTTTTCAGCTGTTTAGAAACGCGAAAATAAATGCCGATTTTCAAAATGGCTCGAAATCGAAAGCAGATACGAGAGTCGTGATAACGGTTTCTCATGTAAAATAATATTGTCTAGAGCGCTTTTGTTCCACATTTCGATTATCTTTTATCTATTTGAAGATATCACATAATTACTGTAAAATTAGCGGTATTTTAATTTGGCCGGGATGAAGGCTCTTAAGAGTATACGTACTCCAGGAGGTTGACCAGTATTTTCATTTTCAGAAGTTGGGAACCCCAACTCCTGTAAGTATAATTACCTCGCATACAAAACCTAGGAATGGTTCGGATTCTACTGGTAAGCAGCAGGTTTCATCTGACAAAGCCCTGGTGTTATAAAGGGATGTAAAGTTCTAATCATGAGAGTTAATGAAGTCCTGTTTCTTAAGTTGAACGAGATGATGAAGTAACAACACATCTACTGTAAATATTTTGGACGTAAAATTACAATCTGACACTGTTAAATGTGTTGACAATTCACCAGTGTTAAATCACAAGTTGATAGATTAAATTCTTTTGTAGCCAAAAAAGATCATACTAATCCATGTTCTTATTCATTATGAGTACTTGGAAATAACATATAATATCGATTCCATGAGGGTATCTATAAGTAACATCTATGTATCAAATCTCTTCGCTCTTTCTTTTTGTCTCATTTATTGGTTGTTTGCTTTTGTAAATGCGTTTGCATTATTTCGTGAATGAGTAAACAACATGTGAAAACAGCCGTCTGCGTTTACCGAAAAAAGGGGGAGAAGCGTACAAAATAATCGTCCTGCTTGGCTCGATCGAGGATCCCCCTTCGTTTAATCCCATGACAAATTGTGAGCTGTTATGAATGGATTATTGGATTTTTTTATTTTTTTCACTGATTGGGTGGCCTTGTTGTAACGATGTACACATAACAAACATTAACAGGGATTTGTCAGTGTCCGTTCCACTAAAAGAATACAACATTTAACTGTTCTGGTACTTACATTTCATACTTTGGTTTTATAGCCATTATTATTAGAGCGCCAGCATCAATTCTGTTTGTGTTATTTACTTCCGTTTTGTTTGCGCATTGTAGTTACATACGAATTCTCGTTACACAACAAAGCAAACAACGGCTGATGCGAAGAGGGAACGGACAGTCGGATGAATAAAAGTCCCCAATCTCCCTTAAAAACAAAAAACAAAAAAAAGCATGAAATTTATGACTGTAGAAAATATGCCAATATTTAAAATAACATAGGGACCGAAGTGAATTCTTTGTTGTGATTCTATGTTAATGTTAAAGTATGCTTCCTTTATATGTATGATAAAGCTTTCTACGAATCATTAGCACAGCTTCGATTTTGATTGGGTTTCATTTTGAGTTTGGCGTCCCATTCACCAGTGAGGCTATATGAAACGTGGACCTACTGCTTTAAGAGTCTTCATCCCGGCGAAATTAAAATATCGCTAATTTTACAGTAATTATGTGATATCTTCAAATAGATAAAATATAATCGAAATGTGGAACAAGAGCGCCCTTTACAATATTATTTTACATGAGAAACCGTTATCACGACTCACTTATCTGCTTTCGATTTCCAGCCATTTTGAAAATCGGCATTTATTTTCGCGTTTCTAAACAGCTGAAAACGGAAAGCCACTAAGTGACTTGTGATAACGGTACTTCACGCAAAATAATATTGTCTAGGGCGCTCTTGTTCCATATTTCAATTATCTTTTATCTATTTGAAGATATCACATAATTACTGTAAAATTAGCGGTATTTTAATTTCGCCGGGATGAAGACTCTTAACGTGGGATCTGAACGACATGAGCTCCCGCCGATAATCGAACCCGAGTCTCCCATACCAAAGGCACGCACGCTAACCGTTTAGCCACAAAGGAGAGCTTGCATAGCTTCGAGTTAAGTAATTTTTTTAGCCCTGAAACAAAACCAGTAAAAATCATTTTTAAAATACCCACTTTCATGATTCAAATAAAATCATTGTAATTATAAGTACAGAGCTATTTCAACTTACAAGAAGATCTAACTCATGGCTAAGCGGTTAGCATACGTGATTTTGGCGTGGGAGAGTTGGGTTCGATTGCCGGCGGAACCTAATGTGGTTCGGATCCCACGTTAAACTGTAGGTACACTCATGTCCAAAATTATTGTCGCATGTCTATAAATGTGTTGTTGTATGAATATAATTTGATAACGAACTCGCCCGGTATTTCTTATAATGTTAGTATGTATATAATCAGGAAAGAGATGTATGTGGCAAATTTCATGTCAAAAGAGCAGTAAATAAGAACAATAAAACGAAAATAAAACTTTCTTGTCCATTTAACAACATTTTGTTTTACTCATTCTAATTTTCGCATTTATAATTCTTTTCCTATGAAATTTACCACAAATATACATTTCCGTATTATACACATAGTATAAGTATTAAAAGTACCCTGCAAAATCATTATCAAATTATATTCTTACAAGAAGACAGTTATAGATATGCAACAATCATTTTGGACATACGTGTACATGTCTCATATAGCCTCGATGCTGAAAGAGACGCTAAAATCAAATCAATTTACAAGAACACCACGGCATGGTTTATTTTGACCCGGCCATATTAGACCTTTATTATGCGTATGAAATCACTGTTTTAGGTTTGGCCTAAGTTATATATACAAAAAAGCAAATGTGGGTTATGTTAAATTTAACATAACATAACGTTATCTAAGCTAGGCTACGCTAAGAAGTAAGTAATTTACTTTTTTGGAGACATTTTCGTGCACGTTTAAAGTAAGTCTAAACTAATGAATGCAAGGGCACTTATCAATTACAATTTGTGCATAAGGATAATATTTGTTTTACGAAACACCATTTAATTTTTGTTTTTTTAAAGAGGCCTTATCACTGCAAAATTAAAATACCGCAAATTTTACAGAAATTATGTGATATCTTCAAATCGATAAAAGATAATCAAAATGTGGAACAAGATCGCCCTAGACAATATTAATTTGCACGAGGTACCGTTATCACGAGTCACCTAGTGGCTTTCCGTTTTTAGCCGATAGAAACGCGAAAATAAATTCCGATTTTCTAAATGGATGGAAATCGAAAGCAGGTAAGTGAGTCGTGATAACAGTATCTCATGTAAAATAATATTGTCTAGGGAGCTCTTGTTCCATTTTTTGATTATCTGTTATCTATTTGAACATATCACATAATTACTGTAAAATTAGCGATATTTTAATTTCGCCGTGATGAGGCCTCTTAAGTAACACACTTGTAAATTCAAGAATTTCTGTTGTCATCGCTTAAAATAATAGCTTCATACAGTTTACTAACATCTTAGTCACACATGCACTATGTGAACCTTGATTCCAGGAGGTCACTGGTTTGCTCAGTATGTGTGTGAATGCATGATTCAATCAAATTCTATTTCGTACGCCTACAACAGTTGTTGGAAAGTCTCTCGGGATGTACCTTTGGGACTCGAACATTCATCAAGGAAATATCCCGCAGGTTTCAAACCTGTCTGTGATCTCGTCGTCTATTTGTTTTTCTTCTGTTTTTTTATTTATTTTTTTGTTTCTTTAACCTCACCGGGTGGTTAAATCAATGAACAAATAAAGTCGACAAGCCAGCCAGAAAAACTGCTTTGGGTTTGGTTTACGTCTTTAGGCGGGGTTGTAAGTTCAACGAGAGAAGGCCCCCAAGGGGTAAAAACCCCTCTGCAGTTCTTCCCGAGCTAGAAGGCATGTTTCGTGAGGAAAACTGAGGTCAATTTAATCTCCGGATGTTTGTGTGGCCTTCTAAACCCATTCCTCAAACCTCCTACGGTTACAAAATACCTCACACCCTTGTTTTTCTTTCGGTCTTTGTCGTGTTATATCGCGAAATGTTTAAGTTTGTCTTCTCTCACAATGTCTGTTTCTATGTATTTTAGTGGATTCGTCTTTTACGTTGAAAGCAAAACCTGGTTTGTGTCAGTAAATAAGAAATAGCACAAACCTCTTCTATACAAATATATCCATCCTGTCTTTATGAGTTTGTTTTGACTGAGAGGTTCCATACCTACTCACCTACACTTTTGCGAAAACATTTAATTAAACAAATACACTTTCAACATTTTTCTCGGTTGACTCCACTCACAAATGATGGGGACCGGGAAACAATCACCTTATTTGGCAAGTTTATCATCTATAATATTATTTCTTCTTCTTCTTTTTTTAGCCCACTTGAAGGGGAGGCGCGGTGGCTCCGAGGTAGAGAACTTACTTCTTGTGTATGAGGTCCCTGGTTCGATTCCCGGCGTTATAAGTTTGTGGTGGACAACATCGTGTACGTGGATTTTCTCGACGAGGTACTCTCCGTTTTCTTCCACATTTCGATTCCACCAATTATTCCATCATCATCATCATCATTCACTTGACTTAATCATCCGTCTCCCTTAGCCTATCAGGCATAATCGTGGGATGCTAAGGGTTTTCACTACAGCGAAATTAAACAACCGCTAATTTTAGAGTTTTTGTGTAATATCTTCAAAACAAATAAAAATATTCGAAAAGCAGAAACGTAGTGAACTAGACAATACGATTTTGCATGTGATACCGTTATCACAACTCATCTATCTGCTTTCGATTTGCAATTGTGCATAGATTTAACATTGTTTGCGGGTTCTGTAAATAGCGGCACACCAAAAGCAGAAAGATGAATTGTAAAGGTATCACATCATAAATAGTATTGTCTAGTTCACTACGTTTTTGCTTTTCGAATATTTTTATTTGTTTTGAAGATATTACAGAAAAAACTCTAAAATTAGCGGTAGTTTAATTTCGCAGTAGTGAAGACTCTTAAACTGAAAGATTTCTTTGTGGCCCATCGTACTCTTCCCGATATATTAATCCACGCCATTTTATCGGAGGTGTTTGCTTTTCAATAAATGAGACTGCTGATATTCCATCCCCGATTTATTCTATTCGAACTAATGTTTCAAAGGTATCTTTCTAGTTGTCTTTATTATCAGACAGAGAACTGTTAATCAATATTTTTTGGTATAATTTTTACATTCTTAAGGTTATTAATAGTAGCAATACAAATAAAACAAGTCGCAGGTCACAGTGTACGCCACGTCGAGAAGTTTGGTTCAGTTTCTGGTAAACTATAAAAAGAATAAATTATTTGAAAATAGGAAATATTCATTAAAAAAAAATTTCGAGTAGAAAGTCATTTAGTTACATTTTAGCCTTGTATTCCATGGATAAGCATTTTGCATCCCAACTAATATACTAACCCTCTAATCAAAACACCAGTGTGAGTTGTCTATCAAGTAAGGATAATACCCGCAATTACTCCCATAGAAATATATGAAGAACCTGTTTTTTGGTTGTCTATATATTTTGGAATCTATTGGATGGATCGCCTCCCGTTAAGAGCTGGGTTCTCACTTTACAAGAATCTGGTAGCTGTCATTTAAAAATCTTGTAACACGATCTTTCTATTTACTGTTTACATGTTACAACTTTCTGAAAGAAAGAAAGATATCTCTACCCATGCAGCACTGCACTCTAGTGGACAAATAGTGAACCTCCTCATTAAAAAAGTGTATTTTGGCACGCTTTTCCTCCCCTTCCAAAAGAATCCGTTGTTTCGGAAGCGGCGAAACTTTTTTTTCTTTATGTCAGTGGGAGGGCGATAGCAGATAGCAAGGAAGACGACCCAGAAAGTTGCACATGGTTTGAAAGTTGTTCATGGCTTGCAAGATGAAAAAAAAAATGTTGTATGTCCCTTTCAAGACCAGGTTTACATGACGAAATATTGTAGGGTTGCAAGATTTTTTTTTTATGACAGCTACAAGATTCTTGTAAAGTGACAACTCAGCTTTAAATGGACTCGATTCCTAAACTGTTGGTCCTAAATTAATGGTAATCTATCAATTAGTTCTTGAGGGTCTCCCGGACGGGTATACGGACAAACAGAGCAAATATACAAGAGGTTTTAGGGAAGCATTTTTTTTTTTAAATTAATGGATTTCACCTGGAATTGAGAATACAGGTTGAAAATAAGTTAAATTTGGAATTTTTTTAGTAAAATAACAATGTACAGGAAAAGAAATAATAATAATAATAATAATAATAATAATAATAATAATAATAATAATAATGTTAAAAATGAAATGAAGTCTTTCAGTTTAACGTCCCACGATAATGTCCTTTAGGCTAATGGACACATAATAATAATTTTGGAACAGTCAATATTATAAAGCTGAAATAAGCTGAAAGTTGTTACAATATTTGAATGTTACAATTGATAACTAAAATTTTAACAAAATTATACCAAAAACTATTAAACAACAGTTTTTTTTAAAAAAAATACTACAACTCTTGATTATAAATGCAGTCAGATCTTTGAAACGTTAGTTCGAATAAAACAAAACACCAATGAATACCAACAGGACTATTATTATTATTATTTATTTATTTATTTGACACTTTGCCATTCAGAATAATCCAAGCAGAAGGTAGGGTCAATGTACCTTGCTGAATTTTACTCAAATAACACTGTGTCAATTCAATGGACACTTATTACAAACGATGGAGATACGCAGTCCATCCGTTAGAGCGTTGTACTCACGTCCGCGTGGTCCCGGATTCGATTCCCGGCCGGTGCTTCCCAATTTTCGGCGTCCACTTAGCGTCGTGAGGCAAATTGGGGTTTCACGTGTCGGCCCACTAGGTCTAGAAAGTTCCTGATACGCATGTTAGGGTGACGCAACGAACTGACCACATGTTAGTCGTTAGGCTGGGCGTAATTCAGTTGGTTGCTAAGAGATGGCGCTGGAATGGCACACGTCCACAAAGAAGCCTGTTATGGTAAGTTTTTTTTTTTTTTATCTCAGACGATGATAACCACCACAGTAAAATATTTTTTAAAAAACTGCCCTAAAACCAATCTATTACTTTCCTAATTTTACATTCACAATTAAAAATTAAAATTCAAACTGAAAATACACATTTCTTTCACTTTAAGACACCTTAAAGACAACGACGATAGTGTATAACAAGAAGTCGTTATAAACAATAAATTTTGAATCTATTCTGAGTGAAATGAAGCAAGTACGAAGTTTCTTCCTTGAACTGTCGAGAACACACGACATTTTAAAATTTAAGAGATAAAATTCTGTCGTCGTATCTTCGTTTCCCCAAGTGGGATTTTCTGGGACTTTTGAGTGTCTTGGTCAGAACAACAATGTGACCACCTCCACCAATTTTCAGCTTGTTATTATAAAATTCCGGGTTTGGACCATTTTTTTTTTTGTGTGTCTATAATTGCACTGGACTAATAAAGTTGCAAATTAGATTGATTTACTATCAAGTAATGCCACCGGCAGAAGCAACTGATTGGATCTGTAACTTCTTCAAAAAATCTTAACCTTATTTGCACCCTTCCACCCAAAAGAATTGTATTTGCTCTCCATACCGGATTGTTTAAATTTCGTTTTCATTTTTCGTAAAGTGCCTTTTTATATATATACGTATATAATTGCTTGTGGAAGCTAATTAAATAGAACTAAACTTGGGTAATGTAAGCTCAATGAGACTAGGGTTTCTCTTTTTAAAATGTCTAATTATTATTATTATTATTCATACAAGCGTGACTACATAATTTTAAGCATAGCGTCACGAAACAATACCATCAAACACAGAATTGTATTACATTTTAATTTATTTTTTTTATTTTTTTCTATTTTTCTCTCTCTCTCTTGAAATTTCTTCTTCATCTTTATGACAAAGGATAGACAAAAGAGAACTGAAAAAAAATAATAATAAAAAGTTGAAAAGTAAACCTGTCATGTCGTACTTCTTGTCCTTCTGGTAGTGAGTCAATATTTGAGGGAGTTATTTGGCATTCTGTCCTAATGGCCCCTGGGCTCTCCGCTTGCATCCATGGGCATTCAACCATACATTCTTTCTTTACTTTTTTCTTGTGTGTGTGTGTCTTCAAAGTTAAATATTGAACACAAAAATGTAAATGATGATTTTTTCTATATTTTTTTTCAAAAAGAAAATGGTTCCTACTACAACCACTACACACACACAAAAAAAACTTTTAACCCTTAAGGTCCCGAGACTTAAAAAAAAAAAAAGTTTTCTTAGATGGCAGTTCCGTTCGACATTGTTGACTTATACAAGTGGCTAGATGCTGTCAGTTAACCGTTCTCGTGGTCTTGATGTCCTCTGAACAAAGAAAAATAAAGCAAAAAAAAAAAAAAGAATTTGGAACCTACCAAAAAGTCATTCCACAACCATTATCGTCAACTCAAAAAGAAATTTACTTTTCAAATAAATGCATATTATTTGTGTGTGTGTGCGTGTGTGTGTGCACTATTTGCTTTACTTTTGAAATAAAAGGACCGCGTAGAAACACCAAAATGGTTCTCAAGTAAAGATTCACACCATCTGTGGAATCAAAAAAAAAAAAAATTTGATCTTTTCTTTCTACTTCTTAAACGGTAAACAATGTCAACAAATTTATTTTAAATTAAAATGACACAAAAGGGAAAACGTGCAGGTTTACTTTTGGCACACCACTCGAAATAATTGGTTTAAAAAATTATAATTCTTTCACTAATTTCATTCTTATTGTCTTCTAAATGACTTGCACTCGGCGACATGAAAATATCTCGCTTGACATAGATAAAATTCATGGGAGTCATGAAACAAGTAATTGTTCAAAATTTACAATTATTTTACGATTTGCGTATAATTACGGCGTCCGGATATATGGCATAAAAAGTACAGTGTTAAAACACAAACCTGTGCTAGGTGGCCACTAGAAAAGCACGAAAATGCTATTTAACCGAGTCAGAACAGCGTGAAACTGGTGGGTCCGAGTCATAGCGCGGGGATGCGTCCGAAGGGCGTATGCACGTGAGCGAGGATAGTGAAAACAAGTGGGTTTGTCTATGATATGAGTTTCAATATAGCACTTGTCCATGGTTCCATACTAGTAGCGCTGCACTTGTAAATGTAAAATACAGCTTCCGTACACTGTGCAGAAATACACCGCCGGTGGAAAATAGCATTTAATAGTCATCTTTCATATTCACTCACTTATTTCATCCGTCGTAAAGCACTTGTAATGATTTTACACTAATAATCCCATACTCCTAAACCTAAAATATAGCTGTATTACTTTGTAATTACTGTAATTATATCGCCTGCAGGAATTAGTTCTTTATAAATATGTATTTTCATGCACAGTAAATCTTCCAAAATGTGGTGTGCCAACAGAAAACTAGCATAAAGGAAAAAGTAGGAATGTCAGAAAATTATACAGAAAATAAGGATCACATTTCATTATTGACCATCACTGCTTTTTAAAATATTGAAATTGTATTTATTGATAAGAGCCTTACGTTTCAAACGAGAAACCAAGGCATCGGTATAAGCTCTGTGAAATTTCAACACGTAGGCAAATTCAATTTTTAATTAATCAGCAGAAAAACCGAAGTAAGGGAGGAGTAAACCGAAGATTACACGCAATATTATTGGATATCGACTAATATGAGAGGTTTTGGAGGGGAAAAAAGGAGAATATACGCATTCTAAGTACGTTATAATAATCCATGGTCAGCAGATGGTTTCTTATAATGCGCTTCTGAAGACAGAACAAAAGGCTAAGGAAGGCAACGACTCCTTCCCAACTCAATTCGAAATTCTCTGTAGAATAGCTGTTCTTCTATGTTATCCCATTATTCTACATTTTCTGTGGACCCTTAAGTGGCTGAAGAAGCCAACAGAAAAACCAAGCTACCATAAAATGCACCCAAAATCGGATTAAGGCGTTCTTTACTTCCCCCCAGTTTCTCAACATACCCGATCTTTTCTAGTGTTTCTCTTCTTCCCCCACTTTCTTCTTCCTCTCCTTTCTAACCCCCCCACTAAAGAAGCTACCATTATACATACTGCTCTATACTGCGTCTTTATATCCTCCCTCCTACCCGCTATACTGGAATTCACGGAGATTCCTCACCCAAGACATTCATGGGTTCTTGTAAATACTCACATGCTATTCCACCGGATCGCTTTCTCTCCCTCCTATCTTAACTAAAGCACGCCGTTGCTCCATTTCAGGAACATTATTCCGTAATTCAAAGATGATTGTGATGATGATGATGATGTTATCCAGTAAGACGTTATATGGACATAAAAGGGTTTCCAGAAAATACTTCCGGGAAGATGAGGATTGGATGATGTTACGGTACAAAACCCAAGTTGTGGTGCATTATAATAGAATTCTGCCACATTTTAAGCTTGTTTCATTGCTTTGTGGTATACAAGATATTAAAGAACAACTCGTTTTCTTTGTTTTGGTATTTGCACTGATTTACTAAAATTCCATTTGTTGAGTCTTAAAGAACGGAGCTACTTAGATTTTCGTTTACATATCTGAGTGGTTTCGCTGAACATAATTTACTTCTAACTCAATAACTGAGCGTGAGCCGGAGCTCGAAAGAGGGTGCGAGTTTCATTGAGAGCACGAGCTCTTTTGCGCAGTGGCGGATCTAGAAGACAAAAACTGGAGGGGGAGCAGCCAGAACCCAGAGTAGTTTCGCTAAATATAAGACATATGAGTTTACTATATAGGACTGGATATATCATGAGTTTACTATAAACTTTCAAACATATATAAAGTATAGCATAAATTATTTTTGTCACTCAAAAAATTGGGGGCATAGGTTCTTCCGATCTGGGGCTAGATCCGCCACTGTTTTTGCGGACAGTGAATCTGAGCCTGTGCGAGCCACGATAGTAAAATGACGATCCTGATCCTCAATAATGAATGATGGAGGTGATTCATCCACCGGAAGTGGAATAAATCAACGATTTCCGGCTTTAACGTTGATCGCTGTAGAGGAAAAAAGGTAATCGATAGAAATTGTTTCGATAAATCGATTAAGCGTCCCAAAGATGTCCCAAACGACATTTGTGGCTACTCGTTCGATCTGGACCCATTCTTCTAGAGGAATTAAGAAGAATCGTGCATACTATGATTAGTTCCAACGCTTACTTTGCCCATCCGCAAAACGTGTTGTTGGCAATGATCACCGACAGGAGCCAAGACATCCGAGTTTTAGGGTCGAGAAGAATAAAGAAATGTCGCCAGAGAAAGAGATCAAGTCTACGTAAATTCGTTGTTCCGAAAGTAAACTTAGACGCAAGTAAATATCACGAGATGATCCATTGGTTCTGAACGGACATCACTGAGCCAGCACTAACAAGAGAACTTTCTTCGAGTCAGATAGAAGAAAATATTAGAACGACGGCTACAGCTTCGGAGGAAATTTGATGTTTTCCGTACCATATGCAAGCGGTGGAGAGGATGATAAAACTAAAGTCTGTGACAAACAAACATCTTGGCATTTCAGCTAAACGAATAAAACGCAAGCTCTGACGCGACGTTGCCAAGTTGTAAAGGGGTGTGGCTATGGCTAAGCAGATGAAGTACAGCGCGATCAGGTGGCAGGGAATAGACTAAAGTGAATGTGTACAAAATAAACGTGGTAATACCGATGGCCTCTCATTTGCTAGCAGCATTTAAAAGGAACTTGGAGCCCCGCCTTCAAATGCCAAGATGTTTGTCACGCTGTTTAGTTGCAGGAGTGTCAGCATCAGTATGTAGAGTAGATCTAAGAAATATATTTATCAGGGCAAAATTAGTCTCGAAAAAACATGAAAAAGTTTTACTCCAAGCAGGACTATCAAACGTAAATGAGCCAAAAAACGGAAGCAAGTAGGTGGGTGGGTGGAACTCGGTTTGCAGCTACCTCCTCGTGGTGGTTTCTGGGGAGTTTCAGAGTATATGTGCCGAAACAATCTAACAGCTGCAAGGAAACGTTTATCAACAATTTTCCATGACCTACTGTATATTCATAATGTGTTTTGAACTCATCAATACAATTTCTTCGTCTAACTGGAACACATAGGAACAATGAAGCATCTCATTTTTCTCTTGCGTTTTATTTTCAGCCTCAGGATGCTTCAGTGTGAAGCACCAAAGGTTATAGCTATGCAGCACAAATTTTCTTCGTGGTGTCGTGTGGGTTGCAAACCTGCAGCTATAAAAATATTCAGGTCCCATGAGGCAAAGAAAGGGTCTTACCAAAAAAATCCAAATTTTGTGTGTGGACTACTACTAATACGGGGCAAATTTTCCGCAACCCGGCCAATCGAAATTCAGAAAAAAAACTTTTTTCGGCCCACCCTAATGCACAGACATAATCAGTTTCGATAGGTCAAATCTCCGTTTGAGGTTAACAGTGGAGTCTAAGAAGTGCCTACCCTAACCCAAAGAACTATCTTTCAGTGGAGCTAACGGTTCCTTCCTCTGGCTTGCAGTGGAGCTTTGTGGGGGATTTTTACCTCTTTTTCTTCTTGAAGTGGAGCAGCGAGTGTCCTACACCTCCTCACGTAGTTCGCTACTGAGGGATAATTCCAGAGACCAATCTGGTCGAAGGGACGCTATACCTACCTTCCATTAGAGAATTTACATTATTGTATTATACTTATAGAATACTGTTTATAGCGGACTTTTATAATAAACCAGTATTGGGAAAAGATTCCGGACCTATAATTTTACTCTACCAAGCTCTACTTATCCCTATCTCAACTCTCCCTACTTAAACTGAAAGTAGTATAAATCTAATACCACTTCCGTTTCCAATATTAATTGAGAGTAGTATAACTAATACCACTTCCGGTTCCAATATTAATTGAGAGTAGTATACAGTAATACCACTTCCGGTTCCAATATTAATTGAATGTAGTATAAACTAATACCACTTCCGGTTCCAATATTAATTGAAAGTAGTATAAACTAATACCACTTCCGGTTCCAATATTAATTGAAAGCAGTATAAACTAATACCACTTCCGGTTCCAATATTAATTGAGAGTAGTATAAACGAATACCACTTCCGGTTCCAATATTAATTGAGAGTAGTATAAACGAATACCACTTCCGGTTCCAATATCAATTGAAAGTAGTATAAACTAATACCACTTCCAGTTCCAATATTAATTGAGAGTAGTATAAACTAATACCACTTCCGGTTGCAATATTAATTGAAAGTAGTATAAACTAATACCACTTCCAGTTCCAATATTAGTTGAAAGTAGTATAAACTAATACCACTTCCAGTTCCAATATTAATTGAGAGTAGTATAAACGAATACCACTTCCGGTTCCAATATTAATTGAGAGTAGTATAAACTAATACCATTTCCGGTTTCAACATTAATTGACAGTAGTATAAACTAATACCACTTCCGGTTCCAATATTAATTGAGAGTAGTATACTCTTATACCACTTCCGGTTCCAATATTAATTGAGAGTAGTATAAACTAATACCACTTCCGGTTCCAATATTAATTGAGAGTAGTATAAACTAATACCATTTCAGGTTTCAATATTAATTGAGAGTAGTATAAACTAATACCATTTCCGGTTTCAATATTAATTGACAGTAGTATAAATTAATACCACTTTCGGTTCCAATATTAATTGAGAGTAGTATACTCTAATACCATTTCCGGTTCCAATATTAATTGAAAGTAGTATAAACTAATACCACTTCCGGTTCCAATATTAATTGACAGTAGTATAAACAAATACCACTTCCGGTTCCAATATTAAGAAAATGTCACATCATACAAGAAACTCCTACTCAGGGGCGGATCCCAGAAGAGGCAGTATGACAATCTACCCCCCCCAGAAGTCGGTCCTGGATCCGCCCCTGCTCCTACTGTTAATAATTTTATATGGATCCTATATATAAGTGTAGTATTGATCGTTACAACACTCTTTAGATGTTACTTTAATACAATACAAACATATCTCTTGAACACTGTTTAACCTGTCATTTACAGAAAACGAGAATACACATGAAGTAAACACATAATATGCGGGATGTTCCAATCAGTTTTTCCTCTTTTTATATACAATATACCTATCTATCTATTTTAAAAAAGAAAAAAATAAAGAAAAAAAGTGGACTAATGCAGTAGGAAATCATTCACCGGTATCATGGTTCATTACTCTGCATCACAGCAGTGTACACAACATTTTATTTTTTCCCATTCAGTCCTAAATAGAAGATTGACAAAGAAAGAAAAAAAAAGTACTGGGTACACGAATTACCAAGACCTCTTTTGATAACAGTTTAATTTTAATAGCTTTTTTACTCTTCATGACGAATCACAGAAATAAATCAATGTAAAAGTCAAACTAATATGTAAACATTGATACATATGTTCGATTTTCGTTTTTCCTGCATTAGTACGTTACAAACAATACGTAGATAAATACACACATCCAGTCACTAAAACTTGTTTTTTATTCTTTTTTTATAAAACATATAAAACTGGAGAAAGAAATCAATGTGAGTATTGAAACAATCTTTCTAAAAACATCACCTCTTTTGCGTATAACGTCAATGCAGAGTTTCTCTCGAAATTTATATACATACGGCTGCGCTGAAAATAATTTACCAATCTACATTGAGATATCTAATAACACATATCTACGGGATTTTGATATCGACCGAGAAAAATCCGTTGTCCGGACAGAGGTATATTGTACAAATATATGGAATCAGTAAGTTTACTACGGAAAACCGTTATCACGACTCACTTATCTGCTTTCGGTTTCGAGCCATTTTGAAAATCGGCATTTATTTTCGCGTTTCTAAACAGCTGAAAACATAAAGCCACTAGGTGACTTGTGATAACGGTACCTCACGCAAAATAATATTGTCTAGGGCGCTCTTGTTCCACATTTTCAATTATCTTTTATCTATTTGACGATATCACATAATTACTGTAAAATTAGCGGTATTTTAATTTCGCCGGGATGAAGACTCTTAACAGATTACGCTTAATTTGAAGGAATGAGTATAAACTGTAGATTACGAAATGTACTTTATTTTAATTAAAGTAATCTTTGGATTATAAAAAGAGTGAAACAATTTATATACAGCATTAAAACTGGTCAATCAATCAGTATTTGCACCATAAGCATCTTAGAGAAACATTTTCTATTGCACTTGCTCATATATTATTAAACAGTCTTTTGTATTTCCTTTTCTTTTTCACAATTTATCTAATTATTAGAGTATTTGCTTCACGAAACTGCTCTCTTTTCAGCTCTTCTTTATTCTCTTTGTAAATTTTCATAAGAAACTTTGAAGAACGAAATAATGACATAAGTACAAGGGTGCAGAAGTAACACGAAGGTTTATTTAAAAAAGAAACAGTACTTTGAGTTATTGTGCTGTTAAAATCATGGTGGAATGTGATTCTACACTATAAAACCAAAAGTTATTTTTTTTTTTTTTTGTAAGATAAAAAAGAAAGAAAAAAAAGAAACCGTACTATTCAAAGGGATGAAAGAGTAAAGGGCTCAGAAAGAGACTCTTAATTTCTTCAGCTTCTGTGACTGGGAGCATAAGACAAAGTGTCATGTCATCAGAGGGCGTGCTTTTATCCCATTTGTGGAGTAGCAAATGTCTGCGCTCCATTCGTTTCTCTTTCCCTTCGCCGTGTTCTAAAATTATCAGCAGGATTTCCCAAGCTGCATCCTTGTCTCTCTAAACCATCTGGACCAAGTGTTGCTACCTATTGTTGACTCTTTCCAGTACGCTCTGTTTACTTAACGTGCAGTTACTGTGATCCTGTAGCAAGTTTTAGGAAAGAAAAACGGGACCCGGACAAATCCGCCAAATGACAAATCCGCCAATTACCAAATCTGCCAATTACCAAATGCGCCAAACGCGAAAATGACCAAATGCGCCAATTGTGAAAATGGACAAATCAGCCAATGGACAAATCTGCCAATTACCAAATCTGCCAATGACCAAATCTGCCAATTACCAAATCTGCCAATTACCAAATCTGCCAATTACCAAATCTGCCAAACGCGAAAATGACTAAATGCGCCAATGACGAGAATGGACAAATCTGCCAATTGACAAATCCGCCAATTACCAAATCTGCCAATTACCAAATCTGCCAAACGCGAAAATGACCAAATGCGCCAATCGTGAAAATGGACAAATCAGCCAATTGACAAATCTGCCAATTACCAAATCTGCCAATGACCAAATCTGCCAATTACCAAATCCGCCAATTACCAAATCTGCCAATTACCAAATCTGCCAATTGACAAATCTGCCAATTGACAAATCTGCCAAACGGAAAACACCGAACTATGTTTGTATTATCATCAAATAACTGGGTAGTCTAGTAAAAAGCATACAGAAAGAAAGTATTTATGAATATCAAGCAAGAAACTAAAAGTAATTAATAGAAAGCAATCAAATCAAATATTTGAGAATTTGAACGAGGTAACCATTTAAAATAACATTAACGTTTACTCAATATATGTAAAAAAAAAAAAAAAAAAAAGTTGGTTATTTTATGAAGACCGGAGAGACATGATGTAAAAGTTCAATAAATTGTACATGCTCTAACGCAATGAGATAATTTGTTTGTTCTTATATTTTAATTTTGATGAATTTATAACTGTTAAAAATGAATGTTTTTGTTATTTGCTGGAGTGATTGCCCCCTTTCTGCACTGAGGTTATATTTTTGGGTGCCCGACCTCTTGGACATTACACTATACTTGCTACAGTTGGCAATACTTCTTAAAATGACGTAGTTGCGAGAAATTTTTAAAACGATCGTTGTTTGTTTTCGTACTTTTGACACTTGACCAACAGTTTTTGGGAGTCGCGATTACTACATATTCTCCTAATTTCACGACTTTTAGCAGTATTGCCAACATTAACATTCATTATCACATCTCCTAAACCATGTAAAATATCAAATTGCTATTACGTGTTGTTTGCCATGACTCCATTTTGGTGTTGTTTGCCACGGTATTGTTCTCTCTAGCTTATCTTATACCACAATCGTGAAGACTTATACAAAATCGACTTATAAGCTAAGGGTTGCCAGATGAGCATATTATAATGATCAAATCTATTATATTATAAACAGAATGCATACAATACGAATTGTCCCAAGCACGTTATTGGGTTACTACGCTATCGGCTGTTAACGCCACAGTTAAATTTATTCAAGGTGAGTTCAAGCACTCAATATAATAATTTGTTTGCTTAGAAACTCTCCAAGTGCATTTTCAAAATTGATATTGCCTACAATTTGTTTGTGTTCGACTATGTAGCCAACGTTAAATCTAGGCATATCATCAGGACTAACAATAAGGGGGGTATAGGAATCCCGATAAATGGGGACCCAAACCTTCCAGAGGGGGCGCGATACGCGATATATATATATATATATATATATATATATATATATATATATATATATATATATATATATATATATATATATATATATATATATACGTATATATTTCATATCCTTTCTAGATATCAAATTAAAATTAGATTTAAAAATCTGGATTTAGCGATCTTTTAAACACCTTTGGTGAAAGGAGAAAAATTTAGTCTATTGGTAATACAAAAATTTAGTGACTTAGCCTATGTATAGTTACTGGGGTATTTTCAAGTCCACACAAAGAGCTCCCTAGTGGATGAGCGGTTAGCGTAGGGACCCAGGTTCTATTCTTGGCGGGAGCTTATTTGGTTCGGATTCCACGTTAAATTGTAGGTCCACGTCTCATATAGCCTCGATGCTGAACGGGACGATAAGACTGAAAATCAAATCTGTCCCACAGAGATTATTAAAATACAAGGGTCGGCAATCCCTCCATAGCATTTCTGAAACAAGATGGAATGTACACGAATTGGAGTGGATTTGAGTTAAGGATCCCATTCAGCAGAAGACTATGAGCCTTGGGCCTACAACTTAACATAGTTTCCGATACACATGAGTTTTTGCCGGTAATCGAACCCGGGTCCCCCATACCAAAGGCGCGTACGCTATCCACATAGCCACAAGGGAGCCCTGTGTACGATTTAAGACTATAAAACCTATGGCAGAAGAAACGGGTAGGTTACATTTCTCTAACAAGGGACATCACCCAGTTGTCCGGCTCCGATTTTAATGAAATTTTTGTTGCTGATAGAGGACATGTATTCATTACTTGTGATGACAGAAATTTTTGCCATCGTGCATGTTTTCTATTTTTTAATAATTTTTAAAGGTTGTGATCTGGTTAATAGAGATTACTACAGAAGTCCCTTACTACCCTTTGTAAACGGAGTGTTAATGAAAGAACAACCATGTAGATACGTATAGCCATCTTGAAATCCGCCATTTTGAATTAAGGTCAAATTTTTTAAATGGGAATAGGGTAATATGATACATAATTTCGGGCTAGAATTTAATCAGGAAAACAATGGTAAAGTTAGTTTTAAGATGCGCTTATTTGGTGAAAAGTTACAGCCATATTAATTGTTTATACTTACTATGTGCCTAAGTCCCTTATCTCCGCTTCTAACCCGCGTATTAATGTATATAAGTGGATAAAGGTTTCGGTAATACATATTATGCCTAGAGGGAAGTGATACGATAAGGGTATCGTTGACGGCAGCCATCTTGAAATCCGCCATTTTGAATTAAATGAAGTTTTGAAAACTGAAAACCATAGCATGTGGCACCAAATTTTAATAGTAAATTTTCCTCAAAAGCCAATGGTATGCTTAGTTTTGTTCTATAGTTAACCAGTATGAATTTATGACTTTTCTAATGTGCACGAAACGTCCATTATTCGATCTTTCAAATTGGCAACACTCCTAATTTTCATCGCATGTTTTAAGATTCCAACTGGCACTTTGCAATTGTTTCCATGGCTCATGTTTTCTAAATTTATTACATTTTTTTTAAGAGTTGCGATTTGTCAGTTCATGGATAGTGTTGGGATAAGCATCCAGCAACCTTTCTGAATTTTGAAGACTTGCCATGTTATTATTAATTTCCTAGGCAGTGTAATTATTTATTTTAACCCAAAGTACATGAGGAACCTATAGACCTATGTGATGTGAAGAAATACAAATGAAATTATAAGAAATTGGTGTAACACGAACTCACAATTATCATGAAATTTAGCCTACATGTTGCGCAAACAACAAACAGTATTTTTTTTAAATAAATACAACTTTAAAGGAACAGCAACAATGATAGAAAATATCATAGAGACGTAATATGACTGTTCCCAACACACTGTTTGTACCATGAACAAAATATGAAAACAGGTAACTTGTTTATAAAAAGGTGTAACTTAATCGAGTTCCCGATCAATAGTGATTATAAATCTTACAAACATGAACCATCGACAACAATAACTAGAAAACGAATGACTTTTTTTTGTCTGACTAGCTAAAATATTGCCATAGAAAATAAATAAATAAATAAATATACAATAAACAAATAAGTATAAAACAAAACAAAAGACCATTGATTTACACAACAATCATATTTCGTTTCCTTTTTTGAAGTTAATTTTCATTTGATTTCTCGTCTCATCTACTATCCATTATAAGCTACGTCTCCGGTGTTACCTGAATGCAAAGTTGGAGTTCTTTCGTTTTACGATGATTCACGTCAGTAAACGAGTTTTTGAATTGCAGGTATAGGGAATAAATAATTACATTGTCTACGAAATTAATAATTACATGGCAAGTCTTCAAAATTCAGAAAGATTGCTGGATGCTTATCCCAACACTATTCATGAACTGAAAAATCGCAACTCTTAAAAAATGTAATAAATTTAGAAAACATGAGCCATGGAAACAATTGCAAAGTGTCGGTTGGAATCTTAAAACATGCAATGAAAATTAGGAGTGTTGCCAATTTGAAAGATCGAATAATGGACGTTTCGTGTACATTAGAAGAGTCATAAATTTATACTAGTTAACTATAGAACAAAACTAAGCATACCAGTGGCTTTTGGGGAAAATTTACTATTAAAATTTGGTGCCACATGCTATGGTTTTCAGTTTTCAAAACTTCATTTAATTCAAAATGGCGGATTTCAAGATGGCTGCCGTCAATGATACCCTTATCGTATCACTTCCCTCTAGGCATAATATGTATTACCGAAACCTTTATCCACTTATATACATTAATACGCGGGTTAGAAGCGGAGATAAAGGACTTAGGCACAGTAGCGTAGCCAGGATGTGTGTTTGGGGGGGGGGGCAAGTGCTGTTATAGGTACATATAGAAAAATTACAAACAAGAAAATAATTTATGTAAACATAAAAATATATAAAAAATTACAAACATCAAAGTACCAAAGTACATTGTCGGATCTCTTTGGGGGTGGCCCGGCCCCTCCGGGCCCCCCTTCCCTACGCCACTGCTTAGGCACATAGTAAGTATAAACAATTAATATGGCTGTAACTTTTCACCAAATGAGCGCATCTTAAAACTAACTTCACCATTGTTTTCTTGATTAAATTCTAGCCCGAAATTATGTATCATATTACCCTATTCCCATTTAAAAAACTTGACCTTAATTCAAAATGACGGATTTCAAGATGGCTGCCGTCAAGGTCATACGTACCATCCGACTTCTCCGTAGGCCCTATACATATCTACATGGTTATTCTTTCATTAACACTCCGTTTACGAAGGGTAGTAAGGGACTTCTGCAGTAATCTCTATTAACCAGATCACAACCTTTAAAAATTATTAAAAAATAGAAAACATGCACGATGGCAAAAATTTCTGTCATCACAAGTAATGAATATATGTCCTCTATCAGCAACAAAAATTTCATTGAAATCGGAGCCGGACAATTGGGTGATGTCCCTTGTAAGTTACAACCATTAATTCTTCCGGACGTTTGAAGATAAAATCTAGATCATATCAATGTAAGAAATTGAATCCCGCATTTGATACTGAACCACTCCGAGAAGAAATCAGAGAAGAACAATTTAAAATATTGGCTTTTTGATGTAATCGTACACAAAATCGTATCTCAGGTGGATTCTCGGTGTACAGAAATGAGATATATTTACTTGACTTTTCAAGCAATTCTCAGAGTAAACACTTTGGATGACAGTGTCACAATCAAGAAATTAATTACAATCTACTCTGATGACTTCAGTTGTAATTTTGTCAAAGAGAAACAAGTATATAAGTCAGTCTCTGTGCAGCTACTTTCTCGGATCTTCACAATAAAAATTATAAATTGATGTTATATTTGTGTTTCCTGAACTTCAGAATTTCCTCGCGCGAAGTGGATTTTGTGGTGGACAAACACAGTGTGTCTGAGGTTTCTCGGGGTTCTTCTTCCTCCCATTTTCTTCATTACACTATTTTTCATTCATTCTTATCATTACCATATCCTTTAGCTTACACGGCATAAGGGTAGGACGCATCGGCGCAAATCTGTCTTCAACATTCCCCCCCCCCCCAATGAGTAAGACCGTTCTCATATATATATATATATATATATATATATATATATATATATATATATATATATATATATATATATATATATATATATATATATATATATATATATATATATATATATCCTAACTATATATAAAACTACATGAGCTGACATAAATTATTGAGCACTTCCTGTAGTGCTACAATAATTAAATTTGGCATGATTGTAGCTTTCCGGAACTAACCCACAGGAAAATTGTCAAAAGTGAATATTTTTAATTTTTAGGGCGTCTAAAGGGGGGATGAAAAATTTCCCCATGTTATTTAAATGGACCTTTTTTTGAATTTATAATCTCATGTTCTAGGTACTTAGAATTGGAATAGAAACTTGAAATTCGGTATGGTTACACATTTTCGTTAGCACTACCTAAGTAAATCAGTACAAGTAAAAAATTCCGACCTTAGAGTGGTTTTATAGGGAACTGAAAAATCTTTCCCATGTTATTTATATAGGACACCTTTTACACCCTCAAATTATTGAGCACTTCCTGCAGGGCTACAATGATTAAATTTGACATGATTATAGCTTTTTGGGACAAACCCACAGGAAAATTGCCAAATGTGAATATTTTTAATTTTTAGGGTGTCTAAAGAGGGGATGAAGAATTTCCCCATGTTATTTAAATGAGACTTTTTCTGGACCTATAATCTCATGTTTTAGGTTCTTAGAATTGGAATAAAAACTTCAAATTCGGTATGCTTGTACGTTTTCGTTATCTTTACCTAAGTGAATCATCAGAAATGAAAATTTCTAACCGTAAAGTGGTTTCATGGGGAACTGAAAAATCTTTCCAATGTTATTTATATGGGACGTCTTCTGAGTGACGTATTCGCTCACAGCCAACTGTACGTCGCACTTGGACGTGTCCGATCAAGGGATTCATTTGTATTACTGGTTCAGTCTGAAAGAATAATTGAAAGAACCGCTTTTGTAAAGAATGTTGTATACCCACAACTTCTACGATAGTTCCTTTTAGTGAGTGATAGCTATGGAATTACCCAGGGAACAACACCATTGGACTTTCATTTCGGAGTATGATACATGTCTGCTGCAAAAATTCCTTTTCACTTATACTTGATGGTAACGTAAGGGTCTACGCAAAAAGAAATCCCTTTAAGCTTCTTTATGGAGAATGCTTGGTGCCTGTCCAAATACAAATCATATTGAACTTCATTTTGACACTATGATACGAACCTTCCCAGACACAAATACCACTTACGTTCCAGTTTTTTTAGTATACGAAAGACATGACGAAGCAAAAGCTTTCAAGCAAAGGAGTATGCGTGTAGCAGGATACCCTAGGGGTGGTGTGGAAATACTACAAAGTTACAAGAAAAAGAATCGACCTTTGTCTTACAAATATGCAAGAGTTATGGTCGAACAAAAATCCCAGATTTCTTTTTTGAAAATTATAAATAAGAAAAAAAAAACTCTGAAAATGAGAATCCAACATCATCATTCATTATATAATAAGTCGATAAATTGTGGTTGACAAAACAAAGGTTGCTATAAAAAATAAACTGTGAGTTATTAAGCAGAGTATTAAGGAGCAAAGGATGATAAATATGAGATCTGGGGATGTTGGGCCGATTTAAGGAAACATTAAGAATAAATGCACGAATATATGACATGCGAGGCAGTAGGCCGAGCAAATACGGGGGTCTGGGGGCGAAGCCCCCAGCTGGCCAAAGGCTAGTATATATATATAAGCGATGTTCAAAATATTTATGAAGTTGAAAAACAATGCTGTGAAGGATCAGAGGAGCAGAATTGTCTTCAGTGGCGTATTTAGGAGGCTATCGGGCTCAAGTCCCCCCCCCCCCGAAATAAATTTGTTAGTTTTTCGCATTCCACGTACAACAATAATCCTTCTTACCATTTCTAAGAATGCAATTGACTTTCTATTTTCTTATGCTCTTTGTTCACAAATAATACTGTATTTGTCAAATTTCATTCCATGTAAGAACTGCGTCCTTTTGTTTTTTTCTTTCGTCCTTTCTACTTTTCTGTTTCTTTTTCTTGACGTTACTTTCTTTCATTTCGCCTATCGTACTTTATCGACCGTTGTCAGTTGTGATTCAAGTGGACCGTTGTCAGTAGCACCAAAACTAAGAGGAGTTGATAAGAGAAACTGGTGTTCCACACCAACATGCGCGGATATCAACATGACAGGACTTTAGTTATTATAATAAAGGAAAAAATATATCGTTTAGTTATTTTTAAAAGAAGGAAATATTTGAATTAAAGAAAATCAAAACGGGGGAATAATTAGTCAAGGAAGTTAGGAAGGCCAAGAGAATGCTTCCTTTTTCTTGTATGAATATAATAAAGGGTTAGATTCACTCATAAGTTTTTGTATCATATCACATATAGGATTTATCGGTCTGCAATTCTTGCCACTATAATTTCAATTTATGCATAAATTAAAATATATTTAATTCTCTAACTCAGATGGGCAATTGCACTCCCACTTCCTTCCTTGTGTTGGGCATAGCCCCTCGAAACAAAATACTAAGTACGCCTTATTCTAGAGAAGGGAGATGAAACTCATATTACGGTAGATGAATCTGATCAACTGTTGTGGAGTATATTATATATTAGGCAATGTAGGTGAAGTAGTTGTACATATCAGTATTACAAATCACTGCCGTGAACACATTCTGAAATCTGAATACACGCATATTTATAATTGGTATATTTCTAATTAGGCATCCACAAAGATCAACGTTAAAATTGTTTTATAATAATATAATAATATAAATGACTTTCCCCAAAACTATGAAGAAAGAATATCAATTATGTATGACGCAACAATACTGTTTGAGCAAAATGATGATAATCTCAATAACACTACATGAATCGTTATAGAAATCTAACGCATGTCATATACTCTTTAGTTAACAGATGTAACCTTAAGATTATGGAGAAAAATATTCCAGCAATTGAATTCTTTTCTTTGCTTACGAAGCATCCTCTCTCAAAAGTAAAATTGGTACACGGAAATACGTAGGAACAAACCATGGTTCGATCTAGCAGAGAAGAGAAAACAGGCAAAATTATGTTGGCTAAAAAATCCGAATGAAATAACTACACAAAATTTCGTCGATATCAGGCGGGAAACTTCCAAACAAAGAAACGCGATTTTTTGAAAGCTAAAATTTAAGAACTTGAAAATAATAGTAAAAATAAAAACATTCGAGACATGTATAAAGGGATCAACGGATTTAAGGAAGGCTATCAACCTCGTGTTATATATTAAAGAAAGCTGATGGAACAGTTTTCACTGATACAGATAGCATTTTAAATAGATGGAAAGATTTCTTTGACGATTTGCTTAACACCCAGTCAAAAACAAATGTGCGTGGAGAAAGGGAGATACTCACAGCAGAACCGTATATTCCAGAACCCAACCGAATAGAAGTAGAAATCGCTATAAAGAAATTAAAGAAACACAAATCTCCGGGTGTAAACGAAATTCCGGCTGAGTTAATTTTAGCTGGAGGCGAAAAATTGTGGAACAAGATACACAAACTCATTCTCCTTATCTACAACAGGGAAGAATTGCCACAAGAGTGGAAAGAATCAATCATTGTTTCAATCCACAAGAAAGGCGACAAAACTGACTATAATAATTATCGAGGCATCTCTCTTCTGTCAACATCCTATAAAATCCTTTCGAACCTGCTATTAGCAAGATTGACCCCATACGCAGATGAAATTATTGGAGATTATCAGTGTGGATTTAGAAGAAATTGATCAACTATCGACCAAATATTTACCATTTGCCAAATACTCGAAAAGAAGTGGGAATACAGTAGCCCGGCACATCAACTATTTATTGATTTTAGAAAGGCTTACGACTCGGTTAGGAGAGAAACATTGTACAACGTTCTTACAGAATTTGGAATGCCGGAAAAGCTAATTAGATCAATTAAAGCATGTTTAAATAAATCCCAAAATAAAGTCCGGGTAGGAAAATTTTTGGCCACGAGCTTTCACGTCGAGAATGGCCTGAAACAAGGAGATGCGTTGTCGCCATTATTATTCAACTTTGTCCTGGAATACGCTACAAGGAAAATCAAAGATAGCAACCAGGGCCTAGAGCTGAACGGTGTTCACCAGGTTATGCGTACGCTTATGATGTAAATTTAATAGATGGTAGGAGAACAATAGAAAGAAATGCAGAGATCTTATTAAACGCTTGCAGGGAAAAGGGTTTAGAAGTAAATGCAGAGAAAACTAAATACATGAAAGTGCGTCGGGACCGTAATACGGGAAATTATGAATGCGTTAAAATATTAAATAATACTTTTGATAGAGTGGATACTTTAAAATATCTAGGATCAATATTAACAGACGAAAATCCTATTCACGAAGAAATTAAATGTCGACTAAAAACAGGAAATTCGTGTTATTATTGAGTTCAAAATCTCTTGTCGTCGCGAATTCTGTTGAGGAATGGTCGCTTATTCTGAGGGAAGAACATAGACGTAAAGTATCTGAGAACAAAATGCTCAGACGAATATTCGGACCCAAGAGGAATGGGAATGGGAAATGGCGGACACTTCATAACGAGGAACTACATAATTTGTTCCGTTTACTAAATATTGCTAGGATCAAATCTAGGAGGCTCAGGTGGGCAAGTCATGTAGCCAGGATGGAAGAAAGTAGGAACGCTTTCAAAATGTTAGCGGTAAGACAAATCGGAAAACGACTATTAGGAAGACCTAGGCGCAGATGGGAAGACAATATTAAGATGGATCTCGTAAAAATAGGAATACAAAGTAGAAACTGGATCCAGTTGGTTAAGGATAGAAGTCAGTGGAGAGCTTTTGTGAACGCGGCATTTAACCTCCGGGTTCCATAGGCTACAAAGGTATTAATAGTTAGCTTACGAAGCATGAGCAGATGCCTAGGCTGATACTACAAATAGATTAAATACGCATTTACTGAAAAGATGAGTTCTACTGACATTGGATAGTCTATACTCTTCCCGTGCTAGGGCCTAGGGGAGAGGAGGAGATAAGATTTCATATCAGGTTACGTCACACACAGTTGCACGCCTTCATTTTCATTAAAAATGGAAAAGCCAAGAGAAACAAACTTCATTTCACTTTCCTTTGTGGCAGTCGGACACAAATTATCACACTTATCTGCAAAAAACACTTTTCAAATCGGATTATTGGGAGAGTCTCTAGTTCATATGTTGGGGGGACATGTCTCCCCATTTCCCCGGAATTTGTGCCCGTGCCTACAGCTGAGACAACTTTCCAGCATGAGAAGAGAGGCATATCCTCCTCTGGCATTTATTGCAATTTGTGCCCAAGTAGCGGAAGTGGAATTAATACATATTGATGAGACTATTAAACGCACTACAGCACGAAGTTCAGTTTGAAATACTACAGAATACGATTCTTTTTTAAAAATGGAAAAGCCAAGAGAAATCAATTTCATCTTACATTCCTTTGTGGAAGTCAGACACAAATCATCACACTTTCCCAAAAAGCACTTTTTGTCAGATTATTGGGGGGGACAGTCCCCCTCAGTTCCAAGATTGGAGGGGACATGTCCCCCTCATCCCCCCTGGGATTTGCGCCAGTGGTAGGGTGTAATTGAAATTGAAAACAGAAAATTATACAACAGGAGATAATATTAAAACTCCGTTAGAAGAGAAAATGCAATTATATCAATTTATTAAGTTATTGTGATATTAATGATGTTCTGTGTTCATTTGTTTTGAGTTTAATGTCTCTTGTTTTGTGTAATGTCTCTTGTTTGATGTTTGTTCTGAGTCTCTTTCAACAGCGACTCTAATGAGACCTCTCTCGTCCCAAAGGCGAGAACATTTACCACTTGTTCCAGAGGATCAAAAACAGAGGTGCCTGGCAACCCTTCCTCTTACTCTAGATGTGTGTAAATTTTCACGATAATAAGATATGATAAGATCGGAATGCAAATATTTCGTGGCAAACAACTCGAAAATCGAGTCGTGGCAAACAACACCGTTGCAAACAACACGCCACCCAAATTGCTGTAAACGGCATTATGATCATTACATCTTTTGAAAATAATCTAATGAAAATAATTAGATGTGATACTTATCTCAGCTCTTTTTCGAAACAAAGCCCTTTGCAAGAAGTCAAGTTTTGAATTCCTTGTGAATTAGTCCCAGAAGCGACAGTCCTATTAGCGACAGGAACTGTTATCTGTCCTATGAGCGACCGATTCATTTATATTGAGATCATGGAAGATGATATGATTCCCTCTTGTAAAATATGTTTGCTTCTGGCGTTATTAGCGACCGAACAACCTTGGTATGAAATATGTACGTGCCAGTGATACTGTTCGTCAAATATATTTTTCCTTTACTGTGAGTGCAAATAAACCTTATTTTAATTTTGAGTTAGATTTGATATGAAACATATCAAATAACTTAACGAGACAACAGGAATATTTTCATTAAAAGTATATTCCTATGTAATTATTGAAAATCCAGTTGTAATATCCCCTTTCTTCAAAAGCTCTGTTTGCTGTACTTAATTTGATTCAAATCTAATTACTCACTAAGCACAGTAATAAAGAAAAATGTAAACAAACTTGTATGTTATACGAAACTGAAAACAATTAAATATCAATTAATTTCGAAGCTCTAGTAGTTAAAATACCACTAAAATAACACACTATTAAGTAGGAAGTTGCGTCAATTATTATATCAATTCTCCTGACAGTGATGGACATGCTACTTACAAACATAGTAAAACGATATAACTTGAGTTGATTTTGAGTTTAACGTCCCTTTCAACAGCGAGGCTATATGATATGAGACCTACTGATTAACGTGGAATCCGAACCACATGACTCCCACCGGGAAGCGAACCCGGATCTTCCACGCCAAAGACACGTACGCTAACCGTTTAGTGACGTAGGAGCTCAGTAAAACGATTGAGTTCTTCAGGAAAGAAATTATTTAAGTGTCAGGTATTCATTGTTATTTAATATTTTGTGGTAATATACCTTAAGTTAACGTTTATCTGGGAAAGATTGATAGTAACCATACCACAAAGGTTGAGAAATGCTTTAATGGAATACTACAAGTTAACATGAACTATTATGAGTGTATTCCTATTTCCTGCAAATGGGTGTCATTTAAATTTTGATGTTAGGTATGTTCTGTTTTAAACCTACATAAGTTTTCAAGTAAGTGGTGGTACAGTCCCCATCATGACGAGATATAATAAAATGTTGAAAAATATTCAACATAGCTGGTATCCTGGATTGAACTAGAACTTTTATCACTGGAAAGCAAGCACACTAAAACAAGCGGTACAATGATTCTTCTATTTATACTTAGTATGTGAGCATTAATAGAGAAATAGAATTATTAGGTCTATTAAACTTAAATATGTGTACATTCTGAGGTTTGAAATAATACACAAAGAAAGAAGCATTAGGCTATGTATTGTGGTTTATCACATTTTCTTTTTCACGAGTAAAGTCACGAAAAAAAGAATAGTGACTTTCTGAACCCATTTTGCTACAAGTTCTTGTAAGATTGAGAAGGTACTTAAAATAACAAGCAGCAGGTGGTCGAAATAGCAAAAAAAAACTTTTAAGCGAATTTCAATACTCAAACGCAATTTTTTGCTCAGTTTTATCAGGCAGATATCGAGATAGTATCTTGTTGAAGGTCAGGATTACTACTTTTTATCTTAAATATACCTAGTAGGTACCTCTAGCCTCTATACTGGTGATGATTTCTTCTAAAAGTATTGTATGGGTAGCGTGGGACAAAACAAACTATCAGAAAGCTGCACTTGGACATTGTTTGGTGGTGTTCTTCACAAGAGTGAAATGTAATTTATCTTTGCTACTGGGAACATTTTTATTCATATTCGACTGAGAGAACCAAGTGCCCGAAAGTATATCTGGAAGTAACATTGCTGTTGGTTGCCCTAACCTTCCTTCTTTCCTTTCTCTTGCTTTCTCTCTCTTTTATAAATAGCGTAACATTTTCAGTTTGCCGAGAATTGGTCACACCCTATTAAAAGTCATGTTATACTTCTCTTTTTAATATCAGAACATGAGCAATTCTAAAGGTGTGACTTCATCTTTATAACCATCTCGACCTCTGTGTGTGTGTGTGGGGGGGGCTAATATGCAAATACTAAATTTAATGTTAAATTCGTAGTCGAAAGACATCATCTTGGATTGGGTTTCAATTTAGCGACCTCTTAAACAGCGAGGCTATATGAGAAGTGGGATCCAAACTGCATGAGCTCCTGCCGAGAATCGAACAGGATGTCCCGCGCCAGAGAAGCGTACGGTGACCATATAGCCACGGAGGAGCTCTCATCATTTGCGAATTCTGATTAGGAAGTGTTGGATTTAAATAGCTTTTTCTCTATGTACTGAAAATTAATTATGAATTTTAATTAGGAAATAATATCTCGTTTTGTGCAATAGAAAATATTAATTTAGCTGAAATCATGTATTGTATAGAAAGACTGAAACTAGATTGGAATGATGATTTCTGGTGAGTTTGCCAGCAAACCTTAGCAACGATCCGAGAGGACAACACAAGAACAGGTTTTCTCTTCTGAAAACAATAAAACCAGAACGGGGAGAAGGCCTGGAAAGGGCAAGAGACCACCTGCTGCTTGAAAACTCTTTCATCTGAGCCGTTTTTACGCGCCGTATTTACGCTCAAAGTTAAAAGCAGACAGACTTTTCCAGCGTATAAAAATTCTTTACGTAAACTTACGCCAGGTCCCATACACTAACGTATTGACAGCTGCTAACAAGACTAGCGTATGAAATTTTATGGTTACGACCGAAAAATACATCAATGTATGGCCGACTTAAATGTGCAATGCGCATTTCCTGAGCAGCTGTCAGTCTCTTAACTCGCCCCAACTGAGACAATATTCTCTGTAATTATCTTTTGATTATAATTGTACTGAATGAGACATGACAGAGACACGGACACAGAAAGATCAAGGACAGTTAAAATCACAGAGAATCTCCACTGCGGATGAAACCTCGGACCCATACACCAAAAACCCACCCACCAGCCACTATAGCAGCTTAATTTCCTTTAATTAGTTGCAACAGCGACACCCGACTGTGTAGTCATCTTTTTTGGTTGCAATTCAACTTAAGCATACACGTTAGTGACAAACAGAAATGTAACGGACAGTCCAAATCACAAAGTATCTCTTACCAGGAATCAAGGCCGGGAGCCCTTATACAAAATGCTCACGTACTAGCGACTAGATTAACGCGAAGGCTCAAAGGGAGGGTTTATAGATATTGTAGATAAATGTGCAAAAAGGACTTTCAGAAGATTACAATATTAGTTTAGGACCATTTTAACTCTTATACACTCCCAGGATTACAATATTTGCTTTAGATCATTTTAACTCTTATACCCTTTGATGTCTGCCCCCATTCAAGATAAATACATAGAATAAGAATTCATTCATCTATACGAAAGCTTGCTCAAAAGAAGAAGGGAAACTTGGTGTTCATGACTGCATCACTTGCTCGCATCAGACATACGTTATAAAGGCTGTAAAAAACGCATAGTACTCATGTTAATATCACCTTCCAGTACAAATACAAACTGATATTTGAGCAGGTATATAGTCTTAAAGTAGCTAGGCGGTGATCGTAGGAAATGCTGTCATAATCATGTGTCTGTCAGAATCGCATGCTAGGGCTATGTTTGATGAACCAAGGGTAGGTTATCAAACGAGAGTAGAAGGTGTATAAAGTGACTAGAATACACCTGATTCATGTTATGAAAGTGTGTTATCCTCCTCGAAGATGAAATCGCAAAAAGTTGTTCAAATATTTATTGAGATGACAATTGAGGATGAAAGCACCCATAGCGGAACAACAGATGTGTGAGATATGTAGCTTAATGCCCTATAGTAAAATTTTGGTATTCATCCTATATGCGAAATTCATACACACTCAATAGTCGCCATTGTGTTAAAGGGTAAAACGACAATATTATCGAAATATCAGCGTCCTCCATGTGCCTAGTCAATGACGAAGATCCTGTAAGCGATGAACAGATGGAGAAAAATCGTAGGAAAAGAACATAAACGTGCGATTCAATAGTAGATTGGTTACTGTTCGTGCGTTCACGTGGGCCCACACATGTTCCAATGAAGTTGGTAGTGATCGTCCTATCAATTATGGTTATCCGCACGTGTCTTACTTACGACTTACAGCGAATAACTATATACATCATTACCCACGAGAATGGTCTATAAATAAATACGTAAAATAGTGGTAAAATTCAGAGCAATATTTTAGTTTACCTTTAATAATTCAAGTAATAAATTACTTTCTGTAGAAAGGAAATAAATATATCTGGAAAAATTATCTGTTTTTGCTTCAGAGATGAAAAGAGTTGAAAATTAAGTATATGTAAACAGTTACTGTAAGCAATAATGAAAGTGATGTTTAATTTTGTATAGGTGAAAATTCTTTGCATCTCCTTAACATGCACAACGATATGTTCAAAGAATATTTCTAACGTTAAATAAACCACCTGTAGACCTTGTAAACAAATTTTATATTTAACTCAATTGTCATGACAAGGTACAGCACTTTTTAGTAAAAACACTGTATAAACTGTAAAGTTTCAATACTATAATAGTATCTTCACCAGAATTAACACACTTATCTAGAATGTTATTTCTACTCTTTCTACATCTCGTGATGTAGCTCAAGGTTGTGGTTGCAATGAGGTACCTAAAAGAACGCCAAGAGCGATTCAACTAATGTAATGTCGTATAATGCATTGCCCTTCTTCCTAAGATGCTACTATTGATACATAATGGGTTGTAATAACTTTATCAAAAACTTGGTATGTATAAGCTTTAATGTATGTCATTTTAACGAACTTTCCTAAGACATTATAATATTTATATGCCATTAAATTGTATCATTGTGACTCTATATTACGTTTGCAATTGTAAAAAAGACACAGTACATTTTTTCTAAAAGAAAGTGACTGAATGAGAAATGGAAGAAGAAAACATGTTGATTTCGAAGTTATGACTACTTACTTTATAAATTTATAGTTTACAACTATTCTCAGGTTATCGAAATGAATAATGAAAAATATATAACTAGTTAGTAAATCAAAGAAATATGAGTCGAAATGTTAAGTTTTGTATAAATAAATTTATAAGTACAGAAAAGGGAACATGTCATACACATCGTTATTTTAGAGAACCTAACCTATTCATTGAAAAACCATAAAGTAAAAATTGTATGTAAGAGAATAACACTTACGCAAATAATAAGAGAATACTTTATATATGCTGTATTATAAGTAGGCAATTTGTGATACCTTTATTGAAGTTATAGCATTTGTTCCAAAGGATCAATCTATATATGTTCATGAATATATTATAATGAAAGAAATACAAGAGAATACGGAGATAAATATGTGAGTAATGTATTGGCTTATTGTATATTATTTAATTTTAAAAAGACTGTAAATGTATGTAGAGGAAATATTATCTTGTAAAGGACAAACTACGTTTCTTTACTAATATGACCGCAAAGGGGGTAACCGTGGCTAATATTGTGGAAAAGCGGGTCTTTGGGGAGCCAGTTTATTTCTTTTCTTTGTTTATTTTGTTTATTCCGTTATGAGAGCTCCTCCGTGGCTAAGCGGTTAGCGTACGCGCCTTTGGCGTGGGAGACCCGAGTTCGATTCCCGGCGGGAGCTCATGTGGTTCGGATTCCACGTTAATCAGTAGGTCCACGTCTCATATAGACTCGCTGCTGAAAGGGACGCTAAACTAAAATCAACTCAACTCAATTTATTCCGTTATGAGTATTTCAAGTTTGAAGTTACCGACGAAGTGCCTGTGGTGCATCATCATGTAAGTAGCCCACTATGAGAGGGATACACTTTACACAAAAGCTCTTTCAATTTTCAAATTTAAAAGTAGTAGAAGAAATAATAAAGAAAAAGGACTTGAACCATATAAATATTGTTACTTGACTATTTCAACAAAAACGAAGTTGCAACTGTGCTGACGACCTTTACGGGGATGGAGACTTCACAAGTTTGGTTGGACCTCGCATAGAATTTGTGTGAAAGACCATGAAATATACGAGCAGCCCTGTCTATGGCTGACCTAATTCATTAAGCGGATGTCTGCTTCTTTTTTACATTTTCGAAATAAACCAATATATGTATTCCTTATTATAAGTAGGAAAATACAGTCGGTAAAAGTTAATAATAAAAAGTCTTGAACAAGAATCCATACTCTTTAACAGAAAATGGATAAAGAAAGTAAGAAGAAACGCAATTATTTTAGCAATAATAACATCGTTAATAAGTAGGCAGTAGTTAGTATAATCATGACTTGTTTGCAAACACGTATCTTGAGATTTTTTTTGAGTACTCTATTTAGAACGTTTAGAATATATAGTTTTTTTTCTATATAATTTATTAAGAGTCAGGTTTGCGGGGTTGCCCATATTACAAGTAACTTTTGTCCTCTTGACCTGATTTACAGTCGTGAAATTTAAAATCGAAAGTTATAACAGAAAAAAAATTCTTTTACAGCTATAAATTTTGGTATTTATTTTTTATACGATCTTGTACTTGGTGAGAAATTCTAGTTTGTAATTGTGAAAGTTGTGAATATTTGAAAGAATGTGAAGAAATATTTTCATAGCCTTGTAAAATATAAAGTAAATATTTTAAGTAAACACTTTTGTAATTTTCTTTAAAAAGATTCTAAAGTGACGGCTTATATTTTGATGTCCCTATTCAAATTACCCGTTCCGAAAACAGGTTCGTATTCATTTTAACCAATTTGAAAATACTTATTACCAAGACTTTTTAATTAACTTGACTGTTATTACCTACGATTACAACTATCATGTTCGAAAAAGTGTATGTGTCACCTTACGAAAAGACAAGGAAACTCTGCTAGTTCACTACTGCCAGGACATTGAATGAAAGCTGTCACTGATTATTGGCAACAAAAGATACAGTTGTTAGTGCAGCATATTTATATATATATATATATATATATATATATATATATATATATATATATATATAAACTTGTATTCGAGCATCTCATTTTATTTGGTTCGATGTGATTTATCGATTTATACATATATAATGTGTTTGACAATGTTATTTTTAAAGGAAGAAAATCAATCAACAGTGTGGACTATATCTCATTAACTGAGTAATGTAGTCTTAGAATTGGTGTAATAAAGATCTTAATGACAGCGACGACGACTTCTGTATAATTTTGGGGAGGTATTGAAATATGTGTATATCCTTGTCACAAATTCGAATAAAGATATCTATATCCAGGGAGGCCAATTCCAAGATCAGTGTGCATGGTTAATGACGATATAATTCAATTTCACTTTTATATCAGTAAGTAGCTGTAACAGAGCATCAATGTTCATATCTATGAATACGATATTTTACTACATGTTCTAGAAAAGTTTACATGGGTTTTTACACGCATGTATAACATTTTGTTTACCTCAATATTATCAATGGAATGATATATGTCTCGTCATTGGAAGACTGTTAGAACTACGCGTTTCATTCTTGGAAATATGTGTGTCAGTGTTAAGAGAAATCAAGTAACAAAACGTACAATCCGATTGTTAACAGTTAATATTTTTCACTTTAGAAATCTGTAATCAGGATCACAAAATTATTACAAAATCACTAAGCATACAAGTTACAAAACACCAGTTACTAATGTGTATTTACTAATAGATGCGAAGTGAACTCAATTATACTAATTTTCCTTTTATATGAACTAATCTTGGATCATATTCAATCCACTTTAAACGTATTAACTACATAAAGAGAAACTTACTCTGAAAATTATTTGTTGGCTATCGAATAATTATAACAAACATTAGTCTTTTCGGGTTCGATTCCCAGTAAGAGGGCATTAAAATTCAATCGCGTTACGTCACGTCTCATATAGCCTATGTACAGCAATGAGATACTAAACTCCAACAACCAACATCAGTAAACATTCATTTTGAAACATAATTGCGAATTAATTAAAGTAAAACACATCAAAATTAAAATACCCTTTTCCGCTTTCTTTCATAAATAATTCTTCTTCTTTTTCGTAATATTGTAGGATGATGATTGAAGAATACATCTAAAATAAAATGATAGTTCGGTGACTTATCCGTTGGCAGATTTGTCCATTGGCAGATTTGGTAATTGGCGGATTTGGTAATTGGCGGATTTGGTAATTGGCGGATTTGTCAATTGGCAGATTTGTCCATTGGCAGATTTGTCCATTGGCAGATCTGTCCATTCTCACGATTGGCGCATTTGGTCATTTTCGCGATTGGCGCATTTGGTAATTGGCAGATTTGTCAATTGGCAGATTTGTCAATTGGCTGATTTGTCCATTTTCACAATTGGCGCATTTGGTCATTTTCGCGTTTGGCGCATTTGGTAATTGGCAGATTTGGTAATTGGCAGATTTGTCCATTTTCACAATTGGCGCATTTGGTCATTTTTGCGTTTGGCACATTTGGTAATTGGCAGATTTGGTAATTGGCAGATTTGTCAATTGGCAGATTTGGTAATTGGCGGATTTGTCCATTGGCAGATTTGTCCATTTTCACGATTGGCGCATTTGGTAATTGGCAGATTTGTCCTAGGCCCAGAAAAACTATGACCAAACATCGAAAGGAAGATTTTTTTCTTCTCTCACTGCAAAAAATACATTAGTTTTCAAACATTTTTAGAAATGATTCTTTCCGTCAATTTCACAAGCCCAAAATTGTCCTGAAGTGAAATGAAACGAAATCTTTAAGTTTTACGTCCGACGGTTATGCCGGCTAGGCCAAAAGAGACTGATGATCAGAAATTAAGAAAATGGTAAAATCAAGAAAATGTGAGAGGAAACGGAAGAAACCCCGAGAAAACCCACGCATACGGTATTTATCCACCACAAAGTTCATTTTGTGCGAGTTGGGATCGACAAACTAACCTAACCTAACCATAAAACATGTAAAGAAATGAAGGTAACTAGCAGTGGCGTATACATAATTTCATCAAGGATGGGGCAAAGTTCAAGAAACCAAGATTCCAAGAAACTTCTCTCAACGGACAATTTTTTGGGGTACTGAAACCCCCCTTAACGGACACTTCTATAATACGGACAAAATTTTTTGTACTGAAACATCCCTTAACGGGCATTTCTATAATACGGACTTCTTTTTTTGTATTGATGCCTCCCTTAATGGACACTTCTCTAATATGACAATTTTTTTGTACTGAAACCTCCATTAACGAACAATTCTATAATACGGACAAATTTTTTGTACTGAAACCTCCCTTAACGGACACTTCTATAGTACAGACAAAATTTTTGTACTGAAACCTCCCTTAATGGATACTTCTATAATACGGACACAATTTTTGTACTGAAACACCTCTTAACGGACACTTCCCTAATACGGACAAATTTTTTGTACTGAAACATCCCTTAACGGACGTTTCTATAATACGGACAAAATGTTTTGTATTGATGCCTCCCTTAACAGAAACTTCTTTAATACGGACTAAATTTTTGTACTGAAACCTGAATCAACGGACAATTCTATAATACGGACAAAAATTTTTGGATTCAAACCTCCCTTAAGGGACACTTCTATAATACGGACAAAATATTTGTAGTGGTAACGTACATTCATTGTTCGTATTATAAAGACATTAACAAGTACTTGTATTATTCTTGACATCTCGTCCTTTTGGTTGAAAAGATGTGTGAAAAATGCAAGTGAACTCATGATGGAAGGTTTCAGAGGGAAGGAGAAAATCTGCAGAAATCATGTTGATCACAAGCCCGCATGTCCTTAAGTCGAACCAGAAGCTTTTAACTCCCAACTGTATCTCCCAATAGTTTGTGTTTTGTTTTAATTGTTGAAGTATCCTATCACTTCCCAGCAACGAGGCTATATGAAATGTAAACCTACAGTTTAAGATGGATTAACCACCGTAATGCGTTAAATGCTCTCCCACTCGGCTTAGAACCCGAGACCCCCCGTGCACTAAGACCACAGGCACGCGTAATAGCCCTCCAAATAATTATTAATGCAGGAATGATTGTTTACTTTTGCGAGTTTAACATTCCTATTCAGGATCAGTGTTTATTTTTGTGAGTTTAACATTCGTTTTCTGGACTAGTTTTTTTTTTTTTTTTTTTTTTGAGTTTAATATCCCTTTTCACGATCAGTGTTTATTTTTGTAAGTTTAACAACCTTATTCAGGATCAATGTTTATTTTTCTGAATTTAACGTCCTCTTCAGGATCAATGTTTATTTTTGTGAGTTCAACATCCCTATTCAAGGTCAGTGTTTATTTTTGTATGTTTAACATCCCTTTCCAGAATCAGTGTTTATTTTTCTGATTTTAACATCCCTTTTCAGGACCAGTGTTTATTTTTATGAGTTTAACATCTCTATTCACAATCAGCGTTTATTTTGTGAGTTTAAGATCCATCTTCAAGGTCAGTATTTATTTCTGTGAGTAAGATTCCTTTTCATTATCAGCATCTATTTTTGTGAGTTTATCTCTTAGTCAGGATCAGTGTTTATTTTTATGAGTTTAACATCCCTCCTCAGGATCAGTGTTTATTTGTGTGAGTTTAATATCTCTTTTCAATATCAGTGAGTGCTATATAAAAAAATACTTAGATGAGATACACAACTTCCATCAGATATCGAACCAATATTCTCCGCACCAAACACGGTTACTTATTGGTGGGATAATGGCTTCTCTCTATGTGTGTCATTAATATTATTTTTTTTTTTATTTTATTCACAATATAAGAAGATGCCTCCCTCTTGAAGATGAAAAAACCGAAAATATTTAAAATATAAAGAGAATGGTAAGATTATAATGTATGCATAACGCGACAGAAGTCGCTCGAGGAAGGAATACTTGCAGATGATGTTGAAAAATTCATTTGCAGACGGTCTCTAACAATTCTTCTGCTTCCGTTCTCCTTGGTTTCTTTTACTTCTCCTTCTTCTTTTTCTCCTACAAGTTTCCCGTTTCCTTTTAACCTTTTTCTCTACTTCTGTAAACTACTACCCTTTTGCAACTTATTTTCTTGCATTTCTTTCTTTCTTTCTTTCTCTTCTTTTGATATTTTCTAGCGCTGCTTCACTTCCTAATTTGGGAAGAAGCGCCCCATAGCCTCTTCATCTCCTTGAATGATACACTTTGAGACCACTCTTTTCACAACTTACCCACAAGGTTTAACTTCAAAGGCGGCGCCAGCTTCCTCTATTTCTTTCTCTTTTTTACGACAACGACTGGAGAACTAGCATCAGCATCCGTCGACAAAAATCTCCCTTTTTCTTTATCCTACTTCTGCTACCCCTAACCCTCTGTTGCAGCAACAAGGGGATGATGGGGGGAACAATAAAATAATTCGCAATGTTGCCACTATTTTCGCACATTATTCGAAAGTTTCACAGTACGTATTTAGTAACATTCACTTTTCAATAAACTAGCTAATTTCATTTCTGAGATATAACAATGAGTTGAAAATGAAATCCATATAGCTTTACGTCTTACGGTTATGCCATTTAAGCTAAAGGGGACGGATGATTTGTTTTTAAAGGAATTTACTATATAAGGTGACACCGTATTTAGTATGGGGTCCCTGGTTCGATCCCAGCTCGCGCCGTGTGGACTTTGTGGTGGACAAACACCGTGCTCGTGGGTTTTCCCGGTGTTCTTCCCTTTCCTTCCACTTTCTTCTTTCCACCATTTCATTGATCTCTCATCATCACCGTCTCCTTTAGCCTAACCGGCATAACCGTGGGACGTAAAACTTAAAGATTTCATTTCATTTTTCGTATTTAGTGGTTAGAGCGTTGGTCTCACGTCCGAGTGATCCCCGGTTCGAAAAAAAAATGCAAATGAAATCTTTAAGTTTTACGTCCCACGGTTATGCCGGTTAGGCTAAATGAGACGGTGATGATGAGAGATGAATGAAATGGTGGAATGAAGAAAGTGGGAGGAAACGGGAGAACCCCGAGAAAACCACGAGCGAGGTGTTTGTCCACCACAAGGTTCACGTGGCGGGGCTGAGATCGAACCCGGGACCCCAAGCACCAGAGGTGAACGCTCTACCACTGAGCCACCGCGCCCCCGATCCCCGGTTCGATTCCCGGTCAGTGCTTCCCAATTAACAGCGTACACCCAATGTCGTGAGGTAAATTGGGGAGTCATGTGAATAAAAGGCATGACGGCCACTAGGTCTAGAAGACTTCCAGATACGCTTGTCAGACAGAGGGCGACCACGTGCTCGTGGCTAGGCTTGACTTAGCTCAGCCGGTCGCTAACAGATGGCGTTGGAGCAGCTCCGGCCCATAGGAGCGGTCATACCAGTGGTTAGTTAGTTAGTTGCAATTGATTATATTAGAATTGGTAGAATGAAGATGTGGAAGGAAAGGGGACAACCCCAAGAAAACGTGTGGACACCGTGTTGGACATTGAACTATCTTTACTTGGGATCGAACGAAGGACTCCTCGTATCAGAGATGAGCCCTCTACTATTATTTTAAACTTCCTTACCTTTACTTTCTCTTTTGCCCACTCTTCAGGACTACCACACTCGACAGGGACACCCACGAGAAAGGACGAGACGAGAAATAAGGTTTCGTTCTCGTAAAGTTTGCAGAAGTCCACTCTCGGTTCGATTTTCAGGAAACATTTCTCGCCTCGTTCTGTAAATTCATATTGTGATTATTATTATTTTTTTTTTTTTACTTGAGAGGCCTCATCCGGGCGAAATTAAAATACCGCTAATTTTACAGTAATAATGTGATATCTTCCAATAGATAAAAGATAATTGAAATGTGGAACAAAAGCGCCTTAGACAATATTATTTTGCGTGCGGTACCGTGATCAAAAGTCATCTACTGGCTTTCCGCTTTCAGCCGTTTAGAAACGCGAAAATAAATGCCGATTTTCAAAATGGCTGGAAATCGAAAGCAGATAAGTGAGTCGTGATAACGGTATCTAATGTGAAATAATATTGTCTAGGGCGTTCTTGTTCCACATTTCGATTATATTTTATCTATTTGAAGATATCACATAATTACTGTAAAAATTAGCGTTTTTTTTTAATTTCGCCGGGATAAAGACTCTTAATTTCACCTGGAAGTTATTAGAATTCTTCCGTGTCACGAGAGGTCCACAAAGGGTGTGATATAACAACAATTAAATCATATTTATTATTGGAATATATCGTTTAATGACTTTTGTATCGTTAAATGTAGATAAATGCTCTTCATTTTGTTCGTATAACCACTTTATCAGTTTATGAATTTATATTATGAGTGATGTAATACTAAAACAGCGTTCGAGATTTAAGATTTTGGTGTATCCCACTGTAAAAATATAAGTAAAAAAAAGTCACTGATTCGTTCAAGTGAACCGATTCATTTTAGTGACTGAATCACTGAGCGGCGAATCTGAAAGGTGAATCGTTTTGCCCGTCACTACCTGTTCCCCGATTTTATATTAAATATTTTCAGTAAACATTTATTGAAAAACTCGTAATTTTACAGAGCATATACCACCAATTGGTGTAAAAGCCCATTTGAGGGTCTGAGCAGCTCCAACGCCATCTGTCGGCGACCGGCTGAACTAGGTCCAGTCTAGCAACGAGCACGTGCTCAGCGCGCTGCATCGGGAGCTTTCTAGACCTAGTCACTGTCACGTCTTTCATTCACGTGACTCCCCAGTTTGCCTCACGACACCTGAAATTGGGAAGCAGCGTCCGGGAATCGAACCAAGGACCACACGGACGTGAGTCCAACACTCTAACCACTAGACTACTGTGGTTCTTACCAGGCCCGTACCCAGGGGGGCCTAGGGGGCCGGACCCCCCTAAATTTTTACTGGCCCCCTAAAATTTTCACGATAAGCTTGCAAATGAATTATAATATGGTGATGAACTCTAATATGGTTGGATCGCCCCCTCCTCCCCTACATTTTTGGGCTGGCTACTGGCCTGGTCCTTACTTATAGAGCATACAGTATGTGTACTATTGGAGATACGAGATTTACTTCTAAGTTTTGAAATTGAAATTAGTGAGGAGGAAAAAGAAGTATCGCTCACTTCAACAATGCACAGGCGTTACTAGTATATCCAGAACCTCGAAGTTATGGAAATAATGATAGGAAAAAATATTTTTAAAAAAATAGTTTAATTAAATTAATTAACGAATTAACACAAAAACGTTCACTCTGTTGACCAATACGCACATCATCACATGACCTTTGTTGCGTGATCTAAATTTGTTTTTGTGCATCAAAAATTTAATTAAGCTATGTTTACAGTTACAACATTTTAAAAAGTCGATTTTATTAGTATCTCATACACGTAGAATAATATAATTTAATTACTATCTCGTGAATTATATGTTCAAACAAAAGGCTTCATTTGTTTTTAACAGTATGAGGAAATAGCGCAACTTATGTCAAGGGGAATCGGACGTCCTTTTATACTTTAGTATCACCGTAGATTTATTTTAGCCTATGTACAAGGTATTAAGGGTTTTCACTACAGCGAAATTAAACCACCGCTAATTTTAGAGTTTTTCTGTATTATCTTCAAAACAAATAAAAATATTCGAAAAGTAGAAACGTAGTGAACTAGACAATACGATTTTATATTTGATACCTTTACCACAATTCACCTATCCGTTTTTAGTATCCCACTATTTACAGAATCCGCAAAAAATCTATCTGCAGTTGCAAATCGAAAGCAGATAGATGAGTTGTGATAACGGTATCACATGCAAAATCGTATTGTCTAGTTTACTACGTTTCTGCTTTTCGAATAGTTATATTTGTTTTGAAGATAATACAGAAAAACTCTAAAATTAGCGGTAGTTTAATTTCGTTGTAGTGAAGACCCTTAAACGGCTATTCACAAGTAATGGGGTCCAAATGGATGAATCGAGTTGCGGCATGAAACATAGTGCCCCTGAAGAGGATATGAAAAGATGTGTATGTGCCAAGTTATTATAACGGCTGAGCGCCATAAGAAACGGAGGGGGAGGGGGTCTAAGTTAGTAGGAGAAGGTCTATGCTATGTTATTGAAATAATCAAATAAACTGTTGAATCGCGAAAATAGTGAAAGATAGACAATGCAAACACTGGCAGTTTTACATATTCGCCAAAGAATAATGGGAGCAGTAGATCACGAACCTCCACCGCCATCTTGAAATCCACCATTTTGAACTCTATGACATTTTTTGAAATGAAAAGGTAGTCAGTCATGTGACATATCAATTAGGGCTAGCATGTTCTCAAAAAGTCAATCATGAACTTTAATGATCGTTATCTATATTTATTTGGAAGATTTAGGAGCATCTTTATAGTTATTTGCGAAAAATTAGGAGACCGATACTCCTATATTGAAGGTCTGGATTATCATGAAAACACATGTAAGTTAAACATATCTACAAGCCAAGAAAACTAACAGTGAAATTTGATGATGATAATAATAATGCACGAGATACATAATGTATTAGTAATAATAATAATAATAATAATAATAATAATAATAATAATAATAATAATAATAATAATAATATACAACTTGGATATCAAATTTCACTGTTAGAGAAGTACGCAGGGGTGGATCCTGACAGGTCTAAACTCGACTTTTCTGTGAATTTTAGGGTTGATTTAGGGTGGCACGGTGGCTAATTTTAGGGTTGATTCAGTGGCAGAGCGCTTACCTCTGAATGCATGGAGATCCCTTGTTCGATTTCCGACAAAGTAAGTTTCTGGTGAACAACATGGTGTCCGTAGATTTTCTCGCGGTACTACAATTTCCTCCCTCATTCTCATTCCATCAATTCTTGCATCATCAATCACTTGCCTTAATCATTGTCTCCCTTAGCCCAAAGAGCATAATTATGTGACGTTAAACTGAAAGAAAGATAAAGGGTTGATTTTACGAAATTTAATATAATTTATCCTCATAATGAATTGGGATGCCCACCCTCTCAAAAAAAAAAAAAAATGCTGAGTACGTGTCTGGCTGGTAAGACCATTTTTCACAATATGCAAAGAAATCTTATACCGCACTTAACTGCGAAGGATAGGAGGAAAGTGCAGAAAAGCATAAATCTTTTATTATTAATAATAAAATAATTTATTTCATAAGATTTTCGCATACGAAGCAGTTACCTACAACCCCCCCCCCCCAATTTTCTTCACAGATAAGAGTTGCAATAGATTTATCTAATCGAAGCCGTTTTTTTCGGTTTTCTGCTCGGGAAAGGGGAATTAGGGGATTCGTCTTAAAACATATGCACGATTCTGGCTGTTTCTAAGACGCCTAGCAATATGCAACCAACATTGCATATTTGTTATGCGGGTTACATAACAGTGTATGATAACCAGACAACGGAATGGTTCTAAGTGAGGACACTCCTTTAAAGAACATTCTTCTCTCTTCTTCTTCTTCTTTTTTTAAATCCAAGTTGTGAATTAAAATCCAGCAACGATAGGCGCTTACACCTAACTACTTGATAAATAAACCTAATCTAGCCTACGAAACATGTATTGACAACTATTTTATTTATCAACATCTTGCTGTCCACCAATTTTTTGAATTAAACTTAATGGGTCTTACGTAGATTTGTTTTGACGTATGATTAATGCCATAGTAAGGAGTTGACTAACGCATGGTTATCAGAAGTGTATTCAGAATCTTTGATTAGTACATAGTAGTTGACTAAGTTAACCACATCATCATCATCATCATAGGTATTCTGTCTTTATTGGCAGGTCACTTGCAGCAGCTGAGAAGCTTCCATGCTCCACGGTCCTCCGCTAACCTCTTCGTCTTCACGTATGATCTTTCTGTTTTAATATCATCCATTAATTGTAGTCTCCTTCGTCCTCTGCCTCTCTTTCCCACCACCATACCTTCCAGGACGTCCCTCATGATACAATCTCTTCTTAGGCAATGTCCCAACCAGTTTCTCTTCCTCTTCCTAATAATATCTAAAAGTGTTCTTTTCTCCCCCACCGTTTCATTCGTTTTCCACTTGACCCAACTAGTTCTTTCCATTCTTCTTCACATCCACATTTCCATTTCAAAGGCTTAAAGTCGTTTTTCATCCCTTTTACGTAATGTACACGTTTTCGCTCCATATAGTACAACACTCCACAGAAGCATTTTAAGAATCTTTTGTTAAACACATGTGACTGATTAATTTAGAGCAAAGGGTACCCTGGTTTAGCCAAAATAAACATACATTATGACAATACAAAGGCAATTACTTACCTGTCTTTCTTTCTTTCTTCTCTTTCACCTCATTGGGTGAGTTAACTATGAAGCAACGAGTCTTCTAGAATGGCAGAACTATTTCTTTGAAGTGAACAGTGAGAAATAAGTAGAAAATTTTCAGTTATAATATGATTTTCAATATTTTCGTCAGTAGCAACACAATCACTTGTGGGAAGAGAAGCCACTGGGACTCAAGTATACAAGTAGGGAGTCAGGGCCCCTCCATCGCTGACTGAGTCACATGAAACAGTAAATATCATAACCCTAACTAGCTCTGGCATGACAGCCCTTAACCTGTTACTTGGGGAGTTTCCGAATCAGAAAGTTACATCTTAATGGGAAATAAATTTGTTAAAAATACGTATTATGGAATTAAATTAAATCTTTTTGAGCTTTACATCCCTCGGAAAATACGTATTAATTCGTCACGCCCAATATGAATGTTATTATGACGAACGTAGTCGTCAGACTGCAAATACAAGCGAAATTCTCGTGACGAGTATAGTCGTCATTGGCATTTAAGACGGCTTGAGCCGCTTCAACGCCATCTGTTGGCGACCGGCTGAACTACATCACGCCTAGCGACGAACACGTGGTCAGCGCCCTGCCTCTCCTTTTATTCACGTGACTGCCCAGTTTCCTCACGACGCTTGGTGGACGCCGAAAATTGGGAAGCACCAGCCGGGAATTGAACCCGGGACCACGCGGACATGAGTCCAACGCTCTAACCACTAGGCTATGATGTCCCCTAGTAATTATAGTACATCACTAAAAACACCAGTACATCTGACAACACTAACACCAAGTTTTATTACTAAATAACACAAATTCTCTTCGATCCAGGTGTACTTTTTTATCCTACTTTTTTCGTTCCTTCTGTTCGAGAAAAAAAAAATAAGAATGGGGAGGCGTCTCGCACAATTTCTTCTAAGTCATGCTCACGAAATAAGCTACCCCTCTGAATTTAAAAAGAAAAAAGTCTACAACAGATTCTTTTCGTAACATTGTTTCTTCTTTTGTTTCTCGGATTTTTCTATTTCGACTTCCGTATCACTCACAACCCACCAAACCCCCTTTTACCGCATCTTATCTGCCTTTCTTTTAAGTTTTTTTTTCTTTCTCTCTTCCTTATGTGTATTTTTCACTTTGTTTCTCTCGGATTTCACCCCTTGTTTCTTTCATTCTTTCTTTGAACACCCTTCGATTTCTCCTTGCAACCCTTTACCTTTCTCCTAAGTTTTATTTCTCTTTCGTCTTTTATACCTTCCTAACTCCCCCACGGTTATCATCCTCCCCATACCGTAAATTTCTGTTTACTTTCGCTTTGTAAACCTGGTGCTTTACGTATACATATCTCTTGTTTTAGTATTTTACCTCTTTCTTCTCGGATACATTTTTTTTAAATCCCCCCTTTTTGGTTCTTCTCGGATCCAATTCCTTCCTTCTTTTGTAAATCCTATGATTTTACTTCACAAGAATGTTGTTTTGTGCTGGTGGAATCTCCTTGTCTGAGAAGAAACATTTTCTGAACATGTCTTTAAATTAATAGTACATAGCTTACAACAGTCGTTTTGACTGACATGTTGTCCTTTTTTTTTTACAGGAACAGAAAACTAACAGATCCCGGATTTGCACACGAAACACAAACAATACATGAAGATATACGAAAATGACTTTAATTCTTTCTTTCTCCTTGTTGTCATTCTTTACTGGTATTTACTTATTTTTCCCCTCTCTTCTCCCTTGTACATTAATTAATCTTCTTCGCTATACTGTAAATTAACGAAGTGATGTGTTTCATCCCCTTGTAAAGCGCTGAAAAATTATGTTTTTTTTTATGTTAAGATATACTGTAGTACTTAAATGTTGTTTTCTCCCCTTGTTTGCTTTCTTTAGATCCTTGTTCCACACATTTCGTGAGAATCATACGTCGGGCTTCCGGTATGAGCTCATATAGTTCGAATTTCAAGGGAAACTGAAGATTCACGTCTCAATATCATGTACAGTCCGCAGCAAAAAACTTGCAACATGAGCATGTAAGTTTATTGTGAAACGACGAAGTCTTTTGTTCCAAAATAAGTGTGCGGGCAGAACGCCGAGGTTTCTCCTGGTGTGATTCGTGCCACTTAGACCTTATGTTGATTCCCTGCGCTGTTAGGCGTAGTTTCACAATAAACTTACATACTCATTTTGCAGTTTTTTTTCTGCGGACTGTACATTGTTATACTTTCTCAATAAAACTATATTTGTTCAACATGGAAATGATTGATGTAGCACGAAAATTTAAACTTACACTTCATCTGTACTCTTTCTCTTATGAAAACAATCTCTCGTTCCATTCTTTTTTTCCTGAAAATACAGGTGGATATTACAATTACCGTCTTTTCGGGTGCAGGATAATACCCGTTCAATACTAGATAGACGTAATGCCTTGTAGTATTGAACCCCCCACCACCACCCCACCAAAGCTTGGACTATTCCCAACAAAAAATTCTGGGTGCGCGTCGGCGTTGGACATAATTATCAACCTTAGGCTTTCAAAAGATCTAATATTACATTGAGAATTTTTGCCATGAGGTGGTGAGAAGTGGGTCGGAAGGGACGACATGTAAAAATAATTCGAAACGACCGATATTAGTGTCTAATCCACAGTTTTTGGGAGGTCGCTGAGAAGAATGTTGATACTCCTGATGTCATTTAAGCAAGGGCGCCGATTCTCGGGAGCCCGGGCCCCCCAAACTAATGTGCCCCCCCCCCGCATTTTATTTATGAATATACAATATTTGGTATAATTTAAGTGCAATTTGTCTTAAAATCTTCATATATGCCTTCTGCATCTGAACCCCCCCCCAAATTTACAGAGAAATCGGCGCCCTTGCATTTAAGTACAAATTCATCCCCATAGACATGGGATGAGAGTTAGGAGTAGAAAGGGGGTGACATTACGAATTTCTGTGATTACACTTTCATTGCAATGCGTACGTGTTCAAATGCTTTCGATAAACTTATTTTCCCCGTGAGAGGAAGGGGTATTCCAGCTACTATTCTAAGTCTAATCTATAAAATTCAAAGTAACTATATTTATGACTTCCTAACTCTTCAACCACCCAGTGGCGGATCCAGGAGGGGCGATCGCTCCCCCCCCAGAAGAGGGAAGTTTTTTTTAATTTTATATACAAATAAACCCCATCCCAGAGTTTAAAGCTCTTAAAAGTAGCTCTAAGTAGCAGTATTACAACCCACCGCCCCCCCCAGAAATCCGTCCTGGATCCGCCCCTGCAACCACCAGACCGGTCTCCACCAAATTTTTAACATAGATGATGATCGAGCCTGTGATGATTTCTAACATTTCACTTCGACGTTACAACGTAGCGGAGGGTGAGGGAGATATAAAAATACAAATAAAACTTAATAAAACCCGACCGATCTCAAGCAAACTTGCCTACATAGATGAGGTTCATGCCTGAGAGGGTTTGTCTCATTTCACTTTGAGGATGAAACTTAGGGAAGAGGGAAGGGGATAATTAAAAATGATCAAAAATGACCGATATTAATGTCGAATCCATAGTTTTCGGGGTCGCTGAGACAAACAGTGACACTTCCGATGCCGTTTAAATCCAAATTCAGCCTCGCAACTTGGGGGAGGGAGGATTTAGGGCTATAAAAATGATCGAAAATGACCGATGTTTACGAATTCATAGTTTTCGGGGTCACTGAAACGAACAGTGACATTTCCGATACCGTTAAAATCCAAATTCAGCGCTCATTGCCCTTTATGTCCAAAATGAAACGTATTCACCCCGTCCGAAGAACGGGCAATTTGCTAGTAATATATAAAAATTACTTTTACAATTCCGATTGCGGGAACATTCATGCACTGCGTCAGGTCAACATTTACTGTGTAATTTTCAATTATTCTTTTATATTGTATTTCTTTTCATTTAAACATTTGGAATTTCATTTAAAAATAAACTGTTTTTTAAAGTAAAAGCGAAAGCCAAAAGTTCGTGTCCTAAAATGGATGCAGGTGGTGATTTAAAAAAAAAAAAAAAAAACTATCTCGCATCTGCAAATGCAGAGGAGAGATTGCAATATGTGAAAAACATTGTATATGTGGGGTGCCAACTACAATTAAAATATGTCTTGATGAATGTTTTAAAAAGACGAACAGTAGTAATACAGACGACAAAATTTCATCATCTAAAAAGACCCGAAGCGCTTCTGCACTTACGGAAACGGTGTGACTTTTTCTTCCGTAATTTTTAACGTCGGAGTTTCCCCCTCTCTGTAACGACTCCATCAAGCAACGGAAAAGACTCGATTTACCAGCCACCAAAAGAGAAAAATTACCATTTAATTCTTTAAATCCATCTTCCTAGCCGTGTGATCCTCCACGCATCTTTCCTGCATATAACGGGGAGATAGTTTGTGGTCAGAACTGGAATCAATTAGTCCCTTTTGGAGTTCTGACATCCCATGAATCAAATGCTGGAATCCGATCAATCAAAACCGGACAATCAATCTTCCCCCCAGAGAGAAGGATGTTCCATCAAACTGAGAGGAACTAACTAAATACCCCGTTGCTTACAACTGACCGAGGAGGAAAGAACGTGAACGAAAAGAAAAGAAAAAAAAAAGCACGATCTAATAGACAAACTCAGTACATTGCATATGGGAGACATGTTGGCGTTTCTTAATTTTCTTCAACTCATATTCTTCGTATGATTTATTTCTTTGTGTAATTAGTTACTAGATTATTTTTTAACAAATACAATATGCAGTCTTAATGGAACGCAATACGAAATCCAGGCATATGTTCATTAACAGGGGTGTGGCACATGGGCAAACTGCTTTTTGCCCCTTTTACGACTGAAATTAAAGCATATCTTAGCTTTTTCGTGGCTGAAATAGTTACTGTTCTGATATTTGCCGACCACATAAATAAATTCGTTAAACATCACTCTTGCTTTGTCAAGATTTTACTATTTGTAATATTCTAAATGTGGCTCCCTATTGTTAAAGATCCATAGCTCCAAAAGTATGGGATTTACCGCAGTCGGGTCGACTTCACTAATGTGCGCTGTTCAAAAATACATGCTTCAGAATCCTAAGGTACTCACGCAACAATTTTTATACAGGAAGTCTGGTTATAGGCATATAATTTGAAGTATTCACCAACTACCTCTATAAAAATTGTTGCGGAAGTACCTTAGGACTCTGAAACACGGATATTTGGATAGGGCACATACTAGTTCCTAAGTGAAGTCTTGAACCGACTACGGTAGGTAACAAAGTTTTGAAGCTATGGACCTTTAAATTTCATTTTTTCATGTTTTCGGTAGCCTATAACTCCGAAGGGAAGCAAGCATTTGTGCACCCAAGTTGGCCTATACTTTTTGTCTTATCTTAAAGTCAGGAATCACCTTCCAAACGTTGTCGGGGTTGCTCTAAAGCACCTGTATAGTCACTTTTCATTAGGAACGCGGAACCTGGGTATCTCGAATTTTTGTTGCCATTTTGATAACTCGAACCCAGGGGTGCCCATGTTGTGGTTTCCAAGGGGGGCAAGTACAAGCGACGTTTCAAATATAGTTTCAAATTTTGCTGTAACTAATGCAAAAATTCTATTGGGTTTTCGATATTCCCAAGTACAATTTCCTCTTAGGGGGAGCGATCGCCCCACTTTCCCCCCTGATGGGCGCCCTTGCTCGAACCTTAATTCTCGAAAAACTAAATAACTTGAATTGTTATCTGTTCCCTTTAGCTTTGAGTTATTCAGGTCCCACTGCACACCTATTATTTTTGTCTTTTACTTACTGCACGTAATATACAATAAACATTTTACAGATATTGTTGCCTTCATTTGACAATATGTCAAGTTTGACTGACTATTTTTAACATCTGTTCACAACTCTTTATCAGTTTTCAGTTACCATGTCATCATGGCTGAAGTACTGCAATAACTCCAAATCAAATCACTGCTGTCAACGAAGGGTTTTTCGTAATTCCGTACGCAGATCTGAGAAACTTGGGTTTAGTTCTCATAGTATAACATCTCAGATCTACAACGAAATTGCATTCTGCCCAGAAAATCTAGTCTAATCACGAGTCTGTACAAAGATAGACTAGTATCTACTTATAAGTCTAGTGATGACATAGGCCAGCTTGTCTTACTTTTTTAAGTCCATCACAGAGAGTGTGTGGTACATAAAAGAAGAATTCCCTTCCATCACTTCATCATCTTCCTCTTCTTTTCGGAAGCCGAGGGGAGAGGAAAAAACGTCACGTTGTAGTCGTCCATCATCCTGGGGGACATAAAAGTCTCCCGTGTGGTAGGTGGAAGGCCCTCAGGAAGATAAAGACCTCTTCCGTTAGTTCAAAAACCAACACCACTTCGTACAGCTTGGCCAACAAACAAGTGTGGGATCATAGCGCTAAAGCAGTGACAAGCATACAGATGGCGCCACCTTATACTCATCTCAACGCATACAAATAGTACGGTTTATTTTTGCGTTATCTTTTATATACACTGTGTTCTGTTTGAAAATTCCTTGTTCGCTTTTTAACTGAGTGTGTGTGTGTGTGTGCAAGGCTAAAAACGGAGGAACTTAGAAGCTGAAGCGAAACGAAGCCGTGACTTGCGTACAGAAGTCTTGGGAAGGAAAAAGATGATATATGCTGCTTGAGATCTCTCACTGTTCACTAAATCAAGAAAGCTATAAATCTAAAGGAGAAGATTTTGTTGTTTACCTTTACATGCACTAACACGGGAGTCTCTCTTCTCTTCAGTGCAAATTTAGAATACACGATGTCGCCAGCATTTTCACATTAAAAAAAAAAAAAAAAAAATCTTCATAAACCATGTTCCTTCCTTCCTATAGTTTTAATGAAGTGATGTCCAAGAAATAAAACTTCATATAACCTATTTCGTTGACTTTATCTGTAATCTTATCCCAAGTGCACTGACTGTATTATATAACATCATCCTGTAAACAACGTGCTTAGAATATACCAGAATATACATCTATAACATGAGTTTGAATTCCTAGTGATTGCCCATTTCTTAAAATTGGATTTTGGTAGTAAGTAATATGCTTTCGTTGTGGTAGTGAGTTTCTCAGTCAAGCAACTTCAGCATCAGCGCCATTTATTCTAGGATCAGGTTCGTACTTCATTGTCTTCAGAATAGAACAGCCTTTCAAATGGTATCATTCACATTTCTTTATCGTGTCCCTGAGGTGGGAAATTTTGAGAGCTTACTTTTTTTCAAATTTTGAGCCCCTCCAGACCCCCTGTGTTAGGGAACAATCTCAAAATCAACTGAAAAATTCTAAGGGGTGTACTAAATGTGTGTACAAAATTTCAAGCTTCTATCCTGAATAGTAAGGAGGGGGGGGCATTTATCAATGAGTCCTACAATGCCCGAGATTACTGCAAAAGACCCGGATGTAATATACAAATTTCCTGAGACATCCCTATTTATCCTAGGATCATGGTTCATACCTCATTCTCTTCAGAGTACAACAGCCTTTTTAAATAGTTCCATTCACATTTCCCTATCATGTATCTGAGGTAGGAAAATCGCGAAAAAGGGATATTTTGTTTTAAAATATCCTTTTTTTTTAAAACCTTTCCCCTCTAGATACCATCTGTATTAACGCAGAGATCTGAAAAAAATCTAATAAATACTAAGGAGTGCACTGAATGTGTTGGCAAAATTTCAATCTTTTAGGTGCAAAAAAAAAAGTAAGCCCGCCGAAAAATATGTCACGACGCAGAAACGTGTGAAACCGTACGTAACGTGTTCTACAATGTCTCCAGATTTATATATATATACTTACGCCGTGCATTGTTGAAACGAACGGTCCTACGTCTCACTTGTTAAATTTAAACTTCAAACTATACACAATATCCTATAAAAATATGTTTTTTTTTTTTTTTAATAAATATTGAGGTTACAGACATGTACGGAGAAATTTATTTCGGGAAAGGGTCCAAATTTAATATATCCAAATTGAGATCCAAATTTAACATACGTATAAATTATATTAAAAATTTATTAAAAATCCCCCTAAAATTAGATTAAATTTACAGGAAAGTCAGAGTTTCGAGGAGACCCCCAGGGCCACCCTCCGCATACGTCCTTCAGGAAAATATATTATGTGAAATAGGGGAAAACGTGCTCCCTAGTTATTGGCCTATTTCAACTACTAGTAACTGAGACGGTTGGAAATTCTCAGAAAAATATTAAACCATATTCAACAAAATTGTACTTTTATATATATATATATATATATATATATATATATATATATATATATATATATATATATATATATATATATATATATATATATATTAACACACTTTATATAAAAGTTAAAACCACTTGGCATAACAGCCCATTTTGTGGGTTAAGTCACTCCAATGTCAATCTAGCCACGAGTATGTGGTCATCCTGTCCCTAAGAAGCGCATCCGGAACCCTCTAGACCTAGTTGCCGTCTCGTCTTTTATACACGTAGCTCCTCACTTCGCCTCACGACGCTCGATGGACGCCGAAAATTGGAAAGCACCGGCCGCAAATATAACCCAGGACCACGTGGACGTGAGTCTTTGTTAAATTTTCGGCGGTAGGATTCAGAGTTCTGGTATTTGATTGACTTCAATTGCTAGAGTGAAGATTATGTGAATCCTCAATAAAAACATACATCACAGTGTGTTAAAATCAATATTTACGAAAGTCACCATTTATTAACCTGTGGGGAGTTCACTCTCTAGTTCTCGATTGATTTTACATCCAAGTAGTGAGAACGATTGTGATATCTCAAAAAGTTTACCCAACATTCCAGGAAAATTAATAATTTTATGACAGTTAACTTGGATTAAAAAAAAAAAAAAACTAATTATTTTGGCATGACAACCCTCATGGGCTTGATCCGCTCCAACGCCATCTGTTAGCGACCGGATGAACTAAGTCCAGTCTAAGGACGACCACGTGGTCTATGCGCTGAGTTGCCCTGTCTCTTAAGAGGCCTCATCCCGGCGAAATTAAAATACCGTTAATTTTACAGTAATTATGTGATATCTTCAAATAGATAAAAAATAATCGAAATGTGGAACAAGAGCGCCCTGGACAATATTATTTTACATGAGATACCGTTATCACGAATCACTTATCTGCTTTCGATTTCCAGCCATTTAGAAAATCGGCATTTATTTTCGCGTTTCTAAACGGCTGAAAACAGAAAGCCACTAGATAGATGACTTGTGATAACGGTACCTCACGCAAAATAATATTGTCTAGGGTGCTCTTGTTCCAAATTTCAATTATCTTTTATCTATTTCAAGATATCACACAATTACTGTAAAATTAGCGGTATTTTAATTTCGCCGGCACGAAGACTCTTAACAGGTGTATCAGGGGCTTTCTAGACCTAAGATAACTTGGATCATATTCTTTAATCTGATGGTGCGGAGTAATCCATACCACATTAGGGGGCTGAATTCATCGTTCATTCTTGATTGATCTTAACCGCTTAACTTAAAACCACGAATTATTACGATTTTTTTTCCCCTAAAATTATCTGAATATAAATTTAAATGGCGATTCCTTACGTTCGCCATACGCAGCTGAGTATATGAGTGTCCGCTAGATATGGGTAAGATCAAGGGCGCCGATTTCTCGGGTCCACTCAGACGCAGAAGGTGTATATGTGAGGATGTTAAAACAAATTAGATTAGGTAAGATTCATTTAACTATTTTCGGCTAATATTTTGCATTGGAGGCCAATGCTTATTGACGAAATCACGGAACTGAAATAGTACATCTACATTGTTCCGAGAAATTGTTTGTCTGTTATTTCTGTTTGAAATAATGGTATTTTCTGCAAAAAGAATACAAAAATTCGTAGTAGATTGAATGGAATATCTACTTATACTGTACTCATTTTCCCCACTGTTTCGTTTTCTCAAGATGCTAGTGTAATTTGATAATGTTTATTGTGGAACGTACAGTACATATTCGGAATTTTAATATTTCTTGCGGGGAAATTTAAATCTCAATTTTGATCAGCTTGAAGTTCAAATAAATTGAACGAACTGAATAAAACATTTTAAAACATTCGTTGTCGCTTCATGTACACGAAAAGTGTTCAAAAAAGTAAGACTAACAATAAGATACATCTGAGTTTATTACGAACGAATATACTCGTGGTTTTAAAATCGGTGATTTTCAAGTGCTTAATTCTGGCCTAAATTTTAGACAGTTTTAGTAATGTTTGCTTCCACGTACCTCTACCTTCAACGTACAACAAAAATAGCCAATAAAAAAAATATAAAATTTGAAACGACTTTTGCGGAAAAAAATATAAATTAAGCGGTTAATCCGAGACACAGGGGACTATGGAAAAAAGTCAAAGAATATATATATATATATATATATATATATATATATATATATATATATATATATATATATATATATATATATATATATATATATATATATATATATATATATTATTTTGTGTCGTTAAAAATATCTGTGAATACATAAGTAGAACACAATACCTGTGAATCCAAAGAATCCAGAGTCATAAACAAAAATAATTGAATACTTACATGCAACATCCACGGCTGCTGGATGGCTCCTGACCTGTCCTCTACTTGACCACGCTAAACACTCGCACTTGAACTTGTCTTTTCCAAAATATTCTTCCACATCATTTCGCGTCACATTCAACTTCACTTCAATCTGGCGTATGCCCGTCATTGGATCCACAAATTCCTGTTGGGTGTGTTGCTTTGATCTTACGCCTTCACCGTTGCACTTAAAAAACACTTGCAACGCATGAGCTGCTCGACACTGTAATGTGGCCGGCTTATTTTTAATTACGTACGCGTCCACAGGCTCTTCCAAAAATATTGGAGGGGGTATTTGGTCTGGATCACTCGTTGGAAGGGTGTCCAATAAGTATCCGCCATCTGTAAAAGACAAAGAAAGTATACTTTTAAATACAAAGTAATACAGTTCTCCTTATACATGCAACTTTTATGCTTACATAAACATAAAGGATGTCTGCCCTCCACAACTGTCAGGAAGAGCCACAAGCGTCCCACGGATAATGTCAAGATAAACCACATACTCAGGGCCAGTTCTATCATATGTGCAACACGTGCATTTGCACTGGGCACCAAGTTTCAAGGGGTGGCAAAATTTGTCATAACTATATTATTTAAAATAAATATTTCTTGTTGGAAACAAACTTCATGATGATGGTAGTTAAAAATTTACTAAGCTGACCTTCTATTTGAATATTACGTTCATAAATCATGTAGGGGAAGCATTAGTTTAAGGTCATGGTCAAACAAATCCGAACATGAAGTGCTTGATTGTTGTCAAATAGAAGAACTCAATTCTCGAACAGTGGCGAACACCTGTTCCATTTAGTTAATCACAGTTTTGATATGAAAACTATTCTTGTCTTTGTCACAAACAAGTTCCTTATCATTGAAGGTGGAAACAAGTTTTTCTCTTTTTTGAATTTATTTAACAGATGTAGAAGGAAAAATCAAGAAATAAAGATAAAAGAGCTAGTTGCACTGGAATTGCAAACTGATATACTGAGATTGAAGCTCGATATTTAATTCTATAAAAAGGATTACCATCTTTCCTCTGCAGGTGTGTTTGCTTTATCCTTCACTAACATAATAGATTACTATTTAAAGAAAGAAAAAAAAAAAAAAACAGACACAAGAATATCGTATTTGTAGTGTTTAGGCCTTTCTCTGAGTATGGGTGCTCTTTCCCTTCCCTTCATTGTTCATGATGGGGTAGCATACTTAAAACTGTGGATTTAAGATTTGTACTTTTGGGGGGGGGAAGGGTGGCATATGATGCTATTGCACGGGGCGACAAATTGCCTACGGCCGGCCCTGTACATACTGGAGGTGATGCAGTAGTCAATGCCACACTCGATCAGCCATTACCCTTCTCGTACCAATTTGATTTGGAGTAAGCGCAGAACGGTACTACCAGGATTAAATCCAAATGCTTCCATTGGTAGATGTACTCCCCGCGAATACATCACTGGAGCTCTGTGTGTATACTAATAAATTAAGCGAAATTTCTTAAAGCTTCACAAGAAAACCATTGTAAAACCAGTTTTCGACCAGCAAACCGTTATCAAATGCAAGAAGCTTAGGACTAATAGACACGTGCGAAAATTAATAAATAACGAACAGCTTGCATTCTCATACATGGCTGCCATATTTCCCCCAAAGAGTAATATCAATAAATTCCTATTGAGGAAAGAGAATTATTTCTCATTTTCAGTAACATTTTACTACCACATATATAAAATACGTATAAAACTACCAATTAATAAGTGGTACAAATATATACTATTTATTGAACATGTTCACCTCCTATACGACATATTGTTACATAAAAATGTAATGGATCGGTAAAATATTTCACACGAAAAAAAAAATACAGTGCATTATTTCTGTTGAATAATGACAGAAAAAAATGCTAGCGAAATTTTGAAGCAGAAATCTCTTAAATTACTATAATACGACGATAACACAGCAGTATCAACAAGACAACACATCTGAGTATGTTTCTTAGTATTTTCTACACTTAAGCAGCCCTATCACTGCGAAATTAAAATACCGCTTATTTTACAGTAATTGTGTGATATCTTCCAATAGATTAAAGATAATCGAAAAGTGGAACAAGACCTCCCTAGACAATATTATGTTACGTGAGATACCGTTATCACGACTCACTTATCTGCTTTCGATTTCCAACCATTTAGAAAATCGGCATTTATTTTCGAGTTTCTAAATAACTGCAAACGGAAAGCTACTAGATAACTCGTGATAACGGTAACTCATGCAAAATAACATTGTCTAGGGAGGTCTTGTTCCACTTTTCAATTATTTTGTATCTATTTGAAGATATCACGTAATTACTGTAAAATTAACGGTATTTTAATTTCGCAGTAATAGAGCCTCTTAATGGTTTGAAGAAATCATATTTCAAAATACCACCATTCCTCATCCCTAGGGCTGCCTACGAAATAAAAAAAAAAATAAATCTACTGTGTATCGAAAAGGTGTCGTCGTGTATCTGTTGCCATTGGAAAGGTTCTGTCTGGCAAGGCTTATCTAGTGCGGGGTCGGGGGGCCTAGACCCCCAGTTTTTTGAGTGACAAAAATCATTTAAGCTATTATATATATATATATATATATTAAAGTTTGTAGTAAACTCATGATATATCTATCATTGTCTGGTATCTGGCTGCCCTTCCCCCCAAGTTTTTTACCTTGTAAATCCACCACTACTATCTCGTTTTGTATTTTATAACGAAAATTCAGTTTCGTTTCGTATCGTCTTGTTGACAAGACCTGAAGCTGAAATGAGCGGTACAGAAATTAGAAACACATACACACACACATACTGTACATACAGACAATGAAAAGGAAAGTGGAGGGAACAAGCAACGTATGCTTTACGAAGAACTAACGATCGATTATGATGCCATACAAGGGCCAATCAATTTGCATACTCATTGTGTATGTATGCATGTTCTTCGTATGTACCGTACCCGATAAATGAATACGTTGGCAGTGAATAGTAGTATGTACCGTACGTACCTCCCCTGTGTTTTTGAAAAGATATTTCCCTACCAAGTACTTGCTTAACAATCATATTCTTTTTTTCTTTTCTTTTTTCTTTTTTTTTTTAAAAAAAAAGAAAAACGAAAAATAGAGGCTTGTTCTACTTTGGGAAGCTTGTGAAGCATTATGAATTTCCGATCGTGCATTGTTTCGTTTCGTTTGATGATGGGAAAAAATTTAAAAGTCGAAACGTTAGTTCCTCTTTTTCCCTTTGCAATTACCATGGTTCCTTAGTGTGTCGAAGCTTCATTGAATGCTAGTAGGCAATTATTTGAGAGTCAGTCATTTCTGAATGTTAACATGGCGTCTTTGACTCTGTTCTCCCTCTCTTCAATCCCTTGTACTGGGTTTCTCTTTGCTCTCGTAGTTTTCCCCAATTTTCGTCCTTTTTATTTTCTTCTTTCTTCTGTTTCCATCCTTACGTCTTATTTTATATTCTAATGAGGTTGGAAGCGTTTGCTGGTGGTCATTACGCCTCCGTATCAAAACGTCGTGGCAGGAGGCTCAACTGATTGGCTTAATCGCTCTGCTATGACGTCAGCTATTGTCCCATTTCTCCTTGTTATGTCACGAACATCTTTTCTCGTTTACTGTGTCTTTTGTTTCGTTCTGTTCTCGTTTCGGTTTTCACTATTTTTTCCCCTTAATGAAGCTCCCTTGTATCTGACATTGAGAACACACGCGTCGTCATTTAAAGTACAAGGGAGAAACAAAAAAATCATACAGATTGTGTAAACATGATATATAATGATACTGTTAAAATTTTTCGAATAATTTTTCTTGTGTTCGAATATTAGTTTTCAACGTTCGAATAACTAATTTTGTTCTAATATTCGAATTTTTGACTAATGAACTATTGAAATTTTAACAGAATTAATATATAAATTGGGCATGTTGTTATTTCTATGCTTATGCAAAGATTTTGTGGGTACTGTAGCGTAAGATAAACTTTGGTGTACTTGCCAGCAAAACGTACCGGTACTCTTACCGGCTCTTCAAAACAGGGGGCAACCCCGACACATCGTTTAGAATAACCAATAGATGTATCTCAAAAGTTGCTGTTTTAAATTAACACCGGTAGCCTATATGATTTTACGAGATCTACCGATCACTTCGCCTTCTCATCAACTCGATATCTCGAGAATGATGCCTCCGTCGCCTATGATTCTTCCACAAGGATCGGTAGATTTCGTAAAGTCAGATAAAGTACCGGTGTTAGCGTCACAATGCAAATTTCGAGAAACGCTTAGCTATTGGTTATTTCAACGGAGCCGGATAGCTTAGTGATAGAACGTTTACCTCTGGTACGTGAGGACCACTGTTCGATCCCAGTTCCTGACAAGTGGATTTTGTGGTGGACAAACACCATGTGTGTGGGTTTTCTCGGGGCTCTGCCGTTTACTCCCACTTTATTCATTCTACCACTTCATTCATTTCTCATCATCAAGGCCTCCTTTAGCCTAGCCGGCATAAGCGTGGGACGTAAAACTGAAAGATTTCATTTTATTTCATTTTCCAACGACGATATATCGGAGTTGCCCCTTCTTATGGACGGCCCTATGTAAGAGTACCGGTACGTTTAATCATCATACATTTTTACCTGCAACTACAAAAAAGTTTATAAAAGATATAATTAATGTCGTGGATCCCACGTATTATGTAGACTATGTTCTATGCTTATAACACAAATACAAATTTGAAATGAAATGAAATCTTAGAGTTTTACGTTCCACAGTTATGCCGGCTAGGCTACAGGAGACGGTAATCATAAGAAATGAATGAAATCGTGGAATGAAAAAAGTTGGAGGAAACGGAAGAACCTCGAGAAAACCCACGCACACGGTGTTTATCCACCACAAAGTTCACTTGACCCGAGCTGGCATCAAACCTGGGACCCCATGCACAAGAGGTGAACGCTCTACCACTGAGCTACCGCGGCCTCTAAGCCATACTTCAAATAGGAGCCAAGTCCGGTAGCTGAAAATCATAAATACAAACTCTATTGGGATGGAGAAATCAGGGGCGGATCCAGGACCGACTTCTGGGGGGGGTCATACTGCTACTTAGAGCTACTTTTAACAGTATCAAACTCCGGGATGGGTTATATATATATATATAAAATAAGAAAGTTTCCCCTTCTGGGGAGGCGATCGCCCCCCTGGACCCGCCACTGGGAGAAATGTCAGAATGTTACGGTAATATCAATCATTATCTGAACTACAGCAACTATCCCTAAAAGTACTGAACACAATTTGAACAGCAACCTATTCTTGTGCGAAGAACGGGTATTTGAGCTAGTATTTACTGTATATAATCTAAAATTACGAATATAATTCATTCTCAGATTACTATTAAAGAAACACAATTAGCCACAGACTAACGCCATCTGTACGAAACTTCTATCAAACACTTGACGCCTGGCTATCAGTATCCAAACAGCCGCTCTTGCTTCTGCATTATCTGTGAGCATTCTCTCACGTACAAGGGAATATTTCGCTTTGAACAAACTACTTTATACTTCATTGGATTCCAGAGAACTGGAAAGTACATTTTTTTTTTTTCGTTCGAAGTCCAAGCCACATTGGAAAAGGGAATATGCCGAGGCCAGTTGGGGCAACACAATTCATGTCGGAACTTTGAACGAACTGGGAGAGAGAGACATGAGGTTTCTGGATTGTTTGGGAGGTTCTCTCTCTCCTGCAGGAAAAGAATTCGAGAGAAAGATGGTTTGGATTGGTGCGAGAGAAGCGGAGAGAAAGTGAGATGGAGAGTTTTACTGATTGAACTGACCAAACCGAAGAAAACTTCGCACGAGTCACTTGGCGATGTAGAAAATCCGCGGAGACTCGTTCTAAATTGAATTGTTCCGCTGAACTTCCGTCATGCTCCGCTTCTTTCCTTCCTTTTTACCCGCCAAAAAAAAGAGGATGAGGGGATTGGTACAAACCCTGGATCCGGTCACGATTCGCTTATTTTTACATTCTCCTGTCTGTCTCCTTTAACACTAGTTCCATTTTGCCCTACATAGCATACCACTATTTTTTCGACACTTACACTAATTTTGTCCCCTTTTCACGTTCCATTTTTAACCTTTCCATACTTTTTCTCTCCTATCGTATCTGTAAGTTTCGAAACTTTATAGTATATATAAAGGTAATGTGTGTGTGTGTACGTAGATGTGTGTATGTATGTATGTTCCAGCATAATTCTGGAACTCCTAGAACAATTTCAACCAAACTCGGTACACGTATTACTTACAATGTAGAAAAGAACACTGTGGGGGTAAGATAGCTCTAGAACCCCTAGGGATGGGGTGACATGTAAAAATAATAGAAACAACCTATATTAGAGTCGAATCCAGAACTTTTGGGGTTGCTTGAGATGAATAGTGTCACTCCAGATGCCGTTTTAATTTCAAATTCAGCCCATCGTCGAAAGAAGAAGGGGCTGTGAGGGGGTGTGAAAAATAAAATGTTCAAAATGACCGAGATTAGTGCCGAATCCAATTTTCGGGTTCGCTCAGCTGATTTGTGACGCCTTGGCACTACATAAATGAAATGAAGTATTTTAGTTTAACTTCAGACGATTATACCCTTTAGGCTAAGGCAAATGACAACTAACATGAATGATAACGGAATTGGTGGAATGAGAAAGTGGGAGGAAACGGGAACACCCCGAGAAAACCCACAGATACGATGTTGTCCACCACAAATTTACTTGACCGGGGATCGCACGCACCAGAGAAAACGCTCGCTCTACCACTGAGCCATCATGCACCGCACTTGGCACTTCATGGCATACTTTGTGTGCACGAATGTAATGGGGCGTGTAATCATCCAATACTTCTATAGTCCAGCGTAGACTGACCTTAAATCAAGGTGACCAGACGTCCCGTTTTAGCCGGGACAGTCCCTTTTTTCCAACCGTTGTCCCGTTTCTTTCTGATTCTCGAACGGGACGCCTAAATGTCCCGTTTTTAAGTAAAAATGACCAAGGTGTCCCGTAATTATTATTCAAAATATAAATCGTCAATGTAAATTATACTCTCTTCCGTACCAACACTCGTTGCCAAGGTTCAGCCGTGTCTAAAACTTCTGAATTTTCAAATGGGAATTGAGTGTTCGTGATTCAAGTGGGAATTGAGTGGGAATTCTGAGTGTTCAACTAGTTAAAAGAATTGTTGGGTAGAACTTGCAATCGGGAACCATTATTTGTTGTGTGTTACACGTAAAGTTAGAAACGGTGTGTTATCACTCTTACTTATGTATTTTGTAAATTGAGAACACTGCTGAGTCCCAAAATGCAATCTGGAAGTCAGATATCCCCCCGTAGCCGATTCGTATGCGCCCCGTTTTCGCAAGTAAAAATTCTGGTCACCTTGCCAGGGTATATGCTATATTAAAAAAAAAGAAAATGGTCGAACGTGTATCTACCAACAGTTTTAGCTTTATTGCAGTACTTCTGCGCAACGCGAAAGCACGCTTATCGCCCACGTAGTGCGTGTGTTATTAGGATATACCGACTTGTCCCTAATTGACGGTACATCAACCATCCAAGTAACTGCGTCAACTATAGAGTCATTTTCACACTTTGTGCGAAGTATTCCATTCAAAAATAAAACATGTGAAAAGGAAATTTCCCGAAAGCAACATGTATAAATGAATACTGAAAAAGTTCATCGCACTTTTTTTTTTAACTTTCTTACACAGCATAAGGACTTTTTAACACCTTTTAGCACGAAAACATACATGAATACGTCCGCCGAGACTAATATAAGTGTTTTCTTCTTCTTTTCGTGTAAGGAGGAAGCCCGTAACCTTGCTCGCTGAATGCGATTGTATCTTTACACACAACAACAACAAAGTGCATCTATCCTTCGTCACGCATATAAAATAATGTACTGGCCTCTTCTTTACGTACTTTAGTCACTGTAAGCCAAGTAATAACTTCACACATACATTCATTATATTAAGAACATAGGATGGAAATTACATGATAATAATCGTGTTCACAATTATCGTAATAATAAATTGATCGTGCTTTTCAAGAATTAGGTTATATGCAGGACCGGCTCTACCACATCTATAGCATGTGCATTTGCACGGAGCGGCCAAATCTCTCATAAATATATTATTTAAAATAAATATTTCTTGTTGGAAACAGACTTCATGATGATGGTAGTTAAATTTATTAAGCTGACCTTCTATTTGAATACCACATTCGTAAATCATGTTTAGGTGTCATTAACTTAAGGTCACATGGACAGTGCTAAAGAAAATGATCAAACAATTCCCAGCACGAATTGCTTGATTGTTGTTGTCAAATGAAAGAACTCGATTCTTGAACAGTAGCGAAAACCTGCTCTATTTAGTTAGTTATCACAATTTTGATATGAAAACTAGTCTTGTCTTTGTCACAAATAAGTTCTTTATCATTGAAGGTGGAAACTTTTTTTTTTTAACAGATGTAGGAGGAAAATCAAGAAATAAAGGTAAAAGAGATAATTGCACTGGAATTTCAAATTGATATATTGAGATTGAAGCTCGATATTGGATTCTATAAAAAGGGTTATCATCTATCCTTTGTAGGTGTGTTTGCTTTATCTTTCATTAACATGATAGATTATTATTTAAAGAAAAAAGACATAACGAGATTGTATTTGTAGTGTTTAGGCGTTTTTAAGTTCCAGTGCTGTTTCCCTTCTCTTCGTTGTTCATGATGGAGTAGCTTACTTAAAATCGTGGGTTTTAAGATTTGTTCTTTCCGAAGAAAGGGGGGGGGGGCGGCAAATTTTATTACACGGCGAGGCAAATTGTCTAGGGTCGGCCCTGGTTATACACCCTATGAGACGGAATACACAGACTTCCTTCCAGAAAATTTAATCCGTGCGGACGTAAAATTAAGATGAGAGGGGACTGTATTGGAATACTAAGTCCCGGAGGAACATTGGGGGCATGCCGTTTATAGTGAGATCCTGCCTAGGGTTGTCCAGATTCACGAGACGGGACGAAAGAAAAAATTTCGTGACGAGATGCATAACGAAACAGAGCTCTTTTAATAGAAACAGATGTACTTTCGAGACGAGACCTCACTTTGACGATATCTTTCCGAGACGAGGTTGTCTCAAACTGTTGTCACGAGTCAACACCTTATTCTGACCACTGCTTATGTTTGTAAGTGAGAGAAGCACCCTCAGCAGGAATCAAACGCAGGACTACACATAATAATCATAATAATAGTAATAAAGCAAGTTTCTAGTATCAACAAGATACATACTTGTATATCATGTGCCTGTGTTTCGACCAAGATACCTTCCCATTCTTTAATGTACAGAATTGAAATCAATTAGACCCCCTAAATGCCATGGGTGAATTTACCCCACCTCCCAATTTGTAAAGGATGTGTTCCTTTGTGGTGACCAAGTGACTAAAGAACGTGCCACTTGAGATTGTGGTCCCGGTTCGATTCCGCAAGAGATATACTTCTCTCTCGCATTCGAGTAATGATTCATTCTAATTCAGTATTAAACAACAAATTGGCTACGTCTCGTATAGCCTAGGCACTGAAAAGGTGCAATAAACGAAATTCGAAAATAATCATAACAGCGCCATTTCAGATTTTCACAAGGAAGAGAGGGGTGAAAATAAGTCACCAACGTACGAGTTAAAATCACGTTTCTCTTATTACTATACCGTACTATTTACATTATTCAATGTATTAAAAAGCCTGTGTTTCTCAAACTGAGGGTGGTGAGGCAGCAATTGCTCTCCTGCCTTGCGCAAATGACACCTTTGATCAATCTCATCAAAGAAGAGAACACACGATGAAATCTTTCAGTTTAACATCCCATGAATACGCCCTTTTTAGGCTACGGAAGATAGACGATTAACGAAAGGTGAATGATGATAGAAAAAATTGGTGGAATGAGAATGAGGGAGCGAACGGCAGTACTTCGAGAAAATAAACCCACGATGTTGTCCACCACAAGCTTACTTGGCCGGGGACCGAACCCCGGATTCCGCGCAACACAGGTAGGTGCAACATCACTGAGTCACCGTGTTGGGAAGGGTTCTACATCCAGATTGATTCTAAAACTTAATTCAAATATGGATTTGGCAAAAAAGAGAGGATAAAACTGTTGAAGAATCAAAGAGTGTAAAAATGACAATATGTGTTATGAGCAAAACAAGTCCAACCAATTATATTATTATTATTATTATTATTATTAGAACAACCCATATTATGCTTTATTTTTTTCCAAATTATGCTATATTATTAATTTAAATCATTGTTTTACATTAATCGTGTATAACGTATAATATTTACTATACATTAAACATTCTAAATATTTTGATCTATTTAGTAATATTTTATGCAACTAGTTTCTTTCACATTTAATGAACTTTCCACCTAATGTACTTTATTATGATTTACTCGAGCCAGTTTTTTTTTTTTTTTTTTTTTAATCACTTGTGTGCGCCTTAGAGGTGCATATATACAGAAAGGGAAAGTAAAAGATATCACCCAAAAAATACAGAAAGTGCTCTAGTTCATGAGGTACACATAACAATATAGTGTGGAGTTCTTGTGTGCTATTCATTGTTAGCGGAAAGTTTTCTTCTTTTCTTCACATGAAAGGATTACACCGAAAAGTTTACAGAAATAAAAATAAGCTTTTCATTGTTGCATTGTTATGTTTTCAAAGATTTTGCATTGTCAATATTGGTTTTCACCAATTTTAATACAGTATATTAAACTTGCAGTTAAACAGAATTTTCCAAGAATGGTTCTAATAGAATTTTCCAAGAATGTGCTATATACTTTAAATTATGCTTTATTTTCTAAAATTATGCTTTATTACTCTTTTAAAATTAGTTTCTTGTGGACCCTTAGACAACCACAACCATTTTCAAGGTACCAACCATATGTGTAAATAGCTATTATGCTTTTTATGCTTTTGGGTTGATATTATTATTATTATTATTGTTATTATTATTATTATTATTATTATTATTATTATTATTATTATTATTATTATTATTATTATTATTATTATTATTATTATTATTATTATTTAGTGATAGAGCAAAATACGGAGTAATTTTGATGCTTCGTTGCGATCTTTGCGTTTCGATAAATTTCCAACTCTGAGTTGTAATAAACCGGACATTATCGTAAGCACGACGCTCTGTCAAGGTCGCCTACAGTTCGTTCGTTCGTTCACTGTGAGACGCCTTCAAGATAAGTAGCTCGCAGAGCGGTCGGTCGGTATGCGAACAAAAACAAAATAACTTATAGAGGACAAAAGAATACTGTCTCTCCCCCTTCCCCTTGCACCCTTTTCAACTAAATACACAAGAACCACATACACGAAGATGCGATACAATACGTTGAGGCCTATACTTTTGTGTAATTTGCCGGAAATTAGCTTGAAACTCAACAGCACGAAATCACAGTATAATGAAGACGTTCGGAAGCATTTTCTGTTGCTTTTCTCAGGTAATAATCATACTGACGCGAATAGAGTTCCGGTGATTCGCCTCTCTGTCTCCCGTTCACTGTCTGCTGCAGTTTTGAGAACTGATTCCTTTGTCACGGTTCGGTGATTCTGTCACTCATCAATCATCCAGTTCCTCTTTTTCTTTTTTTCTTTAGAAAAAGATATGTCTTCCATTTTATTATGGTTTTTACCGCAACAGGTGCTATTCTCTTGTTAAAATGATAGTTCTCATCTTTGACACCAAAGATTTCATGTTCGACTTTCGGTGAAGTATCGAATCTTTTCCCAAATCAGATCCATGTCTTACATATATAGCCTCACTGCTGTAAATGAATGATAAAACTTACTGAAATATACAGGGTGGTACACTACGGTATTTGGAAATTTCGCAAGTGAATCCTAGGCAATAACAAAAATAAATCTATAGCAATACAATATACCTCACCGTTCCGAAGATATACAGGGTGTTCGTGAATATACAGTAGACTCCCGAAAACTCGGCCTAATGTACACCGAAGGGTGGCCGAGTTTGTGAAAATGCCGGGTTATCGGGAATGGGGTTAAAATAGAATAAGTACGAATGTTTCTTCAGAAAATACAGTACTGTACTTGTATGTATTAGTTGCTTCAGAATACAACAGAGAATAAACTACCCAAATACTCTTAAACAAAGGAAAACTACGTACTTTATGAAGGCATAGAGCTTTTACTATACATGAAAATCAAAATTAATAAATACACACTGTACAGTAATATACCTGATAAGACAAACCTCAGCAAATACCCGGCAATCAGGAGCGTACGCAGGGGATGGGTCCTGGGGGTCCGGAACCCCCTCCCGAAACCCCGACTTTTTTTGTAAATGTAGTCTACTTTTAGAGGCAATTTTAGAAATTTTCATATAATTTAGCCTCAAATTATATTTGGAGCCCCCCAAAACGCTTTATACCTCTCCCGAAATAAATTCCTGCGTACGTCCCTGCCGGCAATGACCTTGAACGGGTCTGTGCGCGGGGTTATCGAGTGCTGAGTTTTCAGGACTCTATTGTACTTAGTAGATCATTTTTGTTTCAAGTGTGTCCCGGCTGGCGCTGCTGTCTTCTGTGCTTTCACGTACCTTCATCGAAAAAGGAGGGACAACTAGCTGTGACCAAGATCCTTCAATAGTTGAATACGGACAGGGTTGTTACGTTTCAACATTTTCACGGGCTTATTTGTGCACTGTCTTGTTAGCTCTTCTAACTGTAAATAGCCTACGATGTTCACTGGCCAAGACCATACGATTGGATGACAAATTGGCAACACAGCTGAGGTCATTCACTTCTTTCCCCAAAGAAAAGGGGACGGTTTGATCCATCGGAGGGCGGCGAGAATGAGACCGAAATATGTTTCACATATTTTCCGAGGATATACTTGAAACAGAAAGGCTTTAGATTGAAGGACAAACATCATGGAGGACGCACGACTGAATTTTACGTTTCAACCCATTTCAAAGCTGCTAGTGCATTCGTTGTCTGTCGAGGACATTCGCGATCTGGAAAAATGCTCGAGCAAAATCAGGTCTTTATGAACATACGCGCCCATCCACGATGCGTCGTGTTCATTTTTTTTTTTTTTTTGCGCAGATCGTATTTTTTTTTCACACTTCTTGCAACAACCCTTCACCCACTATGAGGCCAAGTCCTTGTCTTCTCCAAAGAGGCATATGCCAATCCAAGGCTGCATTAATTAAAAATAGCTCCTAATAATGCTCTGTCATTATTCCACGTTCTCCCTTATTACGCCTACGGTTCGCTGGTGACCGTTTCCACTATTTCCAATATATCATTGTCTCTCAGGCTCATCTTTGCTTCTATAGCTTGTAGTGTACCTTTTCGTTTACCATGTAAATCTCTGAAAAAGTGAGGTATCATGTATATGTTGAGATTATTTTATTTTATTGTTCTTATTTTATTTTTATTTATTTATTTCTTCCTTGTCCTTGTCCTTAGAGGAATCAATCACCGGCTGAAGATTGGACATACTTTAGCGAATCATTCTGTATATATTACGAAAAGTCTCGTTACCAGTGTGTCTTTTCTTTTTTAAAGTCTTTTCAAGTACAAAATCGTTTCTATACCTTATACAGTGAAACCTGTCTTTAGCGGAATCGAGCGGGACTTGCAAAAATTTCCGCTAAAGTCAGGTTTCCGCTTAGTGGAGGTAGACCTTTCCTCTTTTTAAAAAATACATGCTTATAAAGGGGCATACTGAGAAAATATATTGCTGTACGTACATTGTTCGATTACAGTACCTCTTTCTTCTACGAATAAATACACAAAATAATTAAAATGAATACAAAATATACTATGCACACGTTTTCTTTATTTTTCTAATAGCAAAGCAGGGTTTTCTGTGTACATTGCTGCTTGGCTACTTGACTTTCCGCATACACTTTAGCCTGAGAAATTATACTAAGTGAATCAGAATAATTTTTTCGTAAGACAACTTTTTCAGTTCCTTTAAACTTCTGAGAGCATCTTGATATGTATTTATTCTACACTCTTCTTCGAACTCGGTATCGTATTCCTCTTCTTCCTCTATCTCGTTTTCTTCTTTCCGACATTCCGTATGATTTTTGATTAAGTTGCGGGGATTAAGGATAATTTGTGGGGGGTGAATATGAGTAGTGGTTGGGGAAGGTAAACACTGTCCAGAAATATTTAACAAAAGAACTAACATTTTATCGCAGACAGTGTAATGTATATGGCTCACAAAATGTCTAAACATCTTCTAAACGCTGTAGTCCGGAACTCAGAACTTTCCGTTAAATGTTTATTTTTCTTTCCGTTGTCCTCGTAACACAGTTTCCGCTTAATGAAGTGACATTTTATACGTTTTGTTCTACAAAATTCATGGGACCGTGAAATATTTCCGTTTAAGACAGTTTTCCGTTTAATAAAGGGTCCGTTGAAGACAGGTTTTACTGTATTTACAAGACAAGCTTATTCTGGAAATACAGTCAATTAGTGTCTACAGTAAGTTAAATATTTGAATATGGAGTTGTTTCAATTTTGACTACATCAGAGTGTCAGTTGTTGATTTCCATCATTTTGCCAAGATATGTTGTATGATGTACCCTATGTAGTACTTGTCGGTTGAAAACATCATGTTATGCTTATGAGTAACCCATTGTTCATTACCAGTGGCGTATTTGGGAAGCTTCCGGGCTTAAGCCCCACCCCCAAAATCTTACTTACAATAGTAAAGTATATAAAATATCTTGCAGAATTTTCAGAGTTTCAGGCAAAGCTCCCCCGAAAGTTAGCAAAGCCCCCCGAAGCAAAATCGTAAATACGCCACTGTTCATTACTATCTCTAGTTGTACGAGAAAAAAAGACACGCCACATTAATTATTTCCGTTTTCACGAAACTACTTGAATGTAAAACGAAAAGTATATTACTCATAAAAACTAATCAATGAAAAGGATGGTTCAAAATCTGGGTTATCAGGCGAGTGTGATAAAAATGCTAGATTATCGAAGTTGAGAATTACCATCATATTTCGTGTGACGAGCTGAATTGCATCAGGATTTAATTGAAGGCAACCATGCAGTTCATCTCCGCGACAGCGAAAACTATGGATTCAACACTAATATCGGTCATTTTCGATCATTTTAAAATATTTTCGTCCCCTAAGTTGCGCCATCAAAGTAAAATGATTTAAAAAAAAAAAACATCCCAAGCCCGAACTTTATCTCTGGGAAATTTGATCAATATCGGTCTCGTAGTTCGAGTTATTGGGCCTTATGCAGAATGGTTCTGATGCGTGATTAATGTATGTTTCCTGCGTTAATCTGGCCTTTAGCATAACACTAATTGTACGTCAAAATGACTCTGCGTAAGGCCCATTAAGTTTTATTTATTTTTTTTATATCTCCCCTCCTCCCCCTCTCCAACGTTGTACCGTCAAAGTAAAATGATAACATCACTTCCAGGTCCGAACCTCATCTATGTTGAAGATCTGATCGAGATCAGTCGATGGTTCCAAGAGTTATTAAGTGACAAATATAGTCACTTTCATCTTTATATACAGTAGTACATGTAGGGCCTATAGAGACTTGAACGTAATACAAAAAGAGAAAATTGAACCGATTCAAGAATCGGAATCGGAACTAACAAAGAAAAAGGAACAGATATTTCAATCAGAAACCTGACACGACAAGTTACTTGTCTGTTATGGTAATTAGGTTTCATTTGTTTTCTTTCCAAACTTGCAGTAGTAATAATAAATATTATTCTTGTATGCAAATGAACAGTATACTGTGTTTGGCAATCAAAATTCAAGAAATTATAACATTGGTAAAATTGATGGATATGGAAATTCAAAGAGTAACTATATATATTCAAGTAATAATAGGGAATATTGTAGAATGTTTTTTATATTTGCTGGTGCAACAAGTGAAAACAAGAATATTTAAAGTAGGCCACAGATGGAAATTGAAGCTGCAAAACATTACGAAAAGGAGAAAAATCCATGGGAGAATGACTCTTACTGTGTATTATTAAGATTTCGTCCATCCAATTGCATTAATAATAATGCAAGCGTCTGTAATTGGAGAATGTCTATAGTGGTAAGGTAGTTTCGTGACTTTCCTAGTGCGGCAATGGGAGGGATTCGATGCACAAAGACGTGACAGCACATCACGAAGTGTAACGTGAAATGCTTCCAAACATGAAATTTATTTTTTATTTTTTCCCTCCCTTCTCACCCTCTTAATGTTCTTAGTCGTTTTGCTACGCAAAAAAGACGCTTCAATGTATCATCATTAGTTTTTTTTTTAATTTCTTTTCCATGCAGACTCGGGATGAATCCATTGTTTATACTGACGCTTTTCAAATAGGGATGCGCACGAGACGAGTGGAGACAGGAGCTCCTTCATGGCTAAGCGGTTAGCGTGCGCGCCTTTGGCGTGGGAGACCCGGGTTCGATTCCCGGCAGGAGCTCAGGTGGTTCAGATTCCACGTTAATCAGTAGGTCCACGTCTCATATAGCCTCGCTGCTGAAAGGGACGCTAAACTAAAATCAACTCAAATCAACGAGTGGAGACAGGATCTTCCTGACAAAATTCGAGTCGAGACACGGCTCTTCCAATAGAGAAATATACATTTTTTGAGTCGAGACAACCACAAATCTTGTCTCGTGCGCATCCATATTTTCAAACGGCTGTCTGACCTTGAGCTCAGATGTAATAAGTCACAAATGTCTTCGTTAATTCAACTAAAGTTCTGTTTATATATCCATATAGCCAATTATTTAGCCCAGTGGTTCTCAACGTAAGTCCTATCACGACCTCCGTTTTATCAAATCCTCCTGTCAGCGAGGTCCTTATAATTTCTTGTTTGTAATAAGCTTGTGTGGAATTTTTAATATACCTATATTGCGGAGGTCTCACGATATCCATCTATTTCTATGATAGTAGAATCCATTTCTCGTATATAGTTGATACAGTGTATATGAAAGTGCTGGTTCCCTACGATGAAAGTGATGGTTCAAGATAGATATTAAACCTCTTCATTGAAGAGGCCATCAAAGTAGCTGATATAAGCCACAACTTCTTGACCAACTAATAGAATCACCGTGCGACAAGTCCTTGCAAATGGGTTTCCGTAACGAAGACTTGGACAAGTTCTGGCAGAAGAGGAGAGAAGAATATCTTGGTCTGGTGTTTGCTGCGTTAAAAGTAATAATTCCATTTCCTATATCGTACGGTACCTGTGCAAAAGTGATTTTTCTTCTCTGGTACGCATTAAAGCAAAGACAAGAAATCGCTTATCAGTTGAAAATGACTTATTAATTGATAATGTGCGTCACGAAGATTGAACCGGAAACTTCCGCACTAGTGAAATCACACAATGCTCAGATATCTCATTAGCTTTCAATTTTAATTGAATATCAATATGCAGTTCTCATTATTTCACATAGAACCTCTTTCATTTAAATTGATTTTTAAACAACTCTGCATCTGTTCAAAATGTTTAGTAGACTTATTTTTTGTTGTTCTTAACAGTATGTATAAAAATAAAAATATGCCAATCAGAACAAAATTCAAAATAATATTTTAAATATTTTCCGGTATTAGATTCTAATTATATTTATCTCTTTCGCTTATCTTCGCGACCCCCTCCTCCTAGGAGTTTCGAGCCCAGGTTGAGAAATCCTGCTTTAGCTTATGATTCCGTCCAAGTAGCAAAAACAGTTGGACCAAGGGCTTAGCAATTACCGAAACAATCACTGAATCGGAAAGACATCAAACATTGCGTCCTTATAGTACGATTTCTTCTCCGTACAGATTTGTTTTAAGCCCGACACAACGAAACAACGTGTTACAAATACGTGTTCTCTTTGTATATTCCATACGCCTACATGTGTCGCATTCAATAAGTGAGCTTGCATTCTTTGGTGTAAATTTATTTGCTTGAGGAATGCATTCCATTACATCTGCTTTATGCTCTGAGCCCCTACAGCTCCTTTCATACTTTTTCTCCACTGCTACAATTCCATGTTACAATATTCTAATAATAACATTTCATTTTATTTTCATTTTGTCAGATAGCCAAGATTGCACTTTAGTTTTGCCTTGCATGATTACGTCGAATAGGCAAGTGAGACAGATGATTAATGAAACTATGTTATTATGAAAGAATTGGTGGAATAGAAATGTAAAAGGAAGTAGCCGTTAAAATATTCTTTATTGTAATATTCTATAAATTAATTATCGAATAATTGTTCATATACACAATTGATCAAATTATTCAACAAAGAATTAATTGCTCAAATAGTTATTTAAGCATTAATTGTTTAAATTATTCAACCAAGGATTAACTGCTCAAATAGTTATTTAAGCATTAATTTTCGAATTATTCAGCAAAGGACTAATTGCTCAAATAGTTATTTATGTATTGACAGTTCAAATTATTCAACAAAGGATTAATTGTTTAAATAGTTATTTAAGCATTAATTGTTCAAATTATTCAACCAAGGATTAACTGTTCAAATAGTTATTTAAGCATTAACTGTTCAAATTATTGAACAAAGGATCAATTGTTCAAATAGTTATTTAAGCATTAATTGTCCAAATTATTCAACCAAGGGTAATTGTTAAAATAGTTATTTATGCATTAACTGTTCAAATTATTCAACAAAGAATTAATTGTTGAAATAGTTATTTAAGCATTAATTGATCAAATTATTCAACCAAGGATTAACTGTTCAAATTGTTATTTAAGCATTAATTGTTCAAATTATTGAACAAAGGATTAATTGTTCAAATAGTTATTTAAGCATCAATTGTTCAAAGTACTCAAAAGCGTGATTAAGTGTTCGAATGATTTATCCAATAAATAGTGTGAGAGCGCGGTGGCTTACTGGTAGAGCGTTCACCTCCAGTGTTTGGGGTCCCAGGTTCGATCCCAGCTCGCGCCGTCTGAACTTTGTGGTGGACAAACACCGTGCTCGTGGGTTTTCTCAGGATTCTCCCGTTTCCTCCCACTTCTCCATTCCACCCTTTCATTCATTTCTCATCATCACCGTCTCCTTTAACCTACCCGGCATAATCGTGGGACGTAAAACTGAAGATTTCATTTTCATTTTTTCCAATAAATGGTGGATTAATAGAGGTAAAAATTATTCAAACCAATCGAATAACTTCTTTTTTTAATACTGAGTCTTACCAATTGCTCCCACAATGACCTTTCATGACCCCAAAGACTTTCTTTTGGTAGCTTTTAAAATTTTATTTGTGACACTAACAGATCAGATTTTTCTACTGACAAAGAAGAACAAAAGTTAAAATTTTAAAGTATGTATATGCTTCACCTCTTTTTTAAAAAAAAAAGAAAAAGAAAAAACAAATGGAGAGTGGAAATGTTCGTGTTAATTGATAAACTAAACAAATGAAATGTGTAAAAAGCACTCAGAAATAGAAAGAAAGCCATTGCACAGTTTTCGTTCGGATTTGTTAACGAACACAGCTTTCAAAAACATCGGAAGCACTTATTCATTTGCTAAACCTTAGGTCACGCACTTTTTTTATTTTCATTGTATGAACTAATGGCGCTTCCTGCACTACAAACAATGTATTCTGAAAGAACACAACAGTTTTTTGTTTCTGTATTTTATATATTTATGCGACAACGAAGTTCTAAAGAATGGGACCTACAAGTGTTAACCTAAGTTTCAGCCACGACCGAGGCTTAAACCTGATGTATATGACGGGTGCACATATCATTACGTAACAGCAACCCTCACGGTATAGACCGTCCCCTCACCACACCATCTCACTTCGAAGAAACCTGGATTCAGGAGCGTCATTTCAAATTTTGCTTGAGGGAGGAGCAAGACCCATTGATATAAGTAAAATTTGGCGTTTTTCACAGATTTACTATTATTTTATTGATAAAATCTATACAAATCTCAAACTTAGGGGGGGCAATTGTCCCTTTCTGCCCCCTAAATAACGCCCCCGCCTGGATTATGGTACCACGACACCGGAAGAGTTTAAGGCCATTTAGCCCGCTACGTATATGAGAAATGACGTCCCTCGGCGAGCACACTATCCGGGGAAAGGGAACGAAGAAAGATTGGGGAAGGAAGGAAGAAAGATTGGGAAAGGAAGGAAGAAAGATTGGGGAAGGAAGGAAGAAAGATTGGAAAAGGAAGGAAGAAAGATTGGGGAAGGAAGGAAGAAAGATTGGGAAAGAAAGGAAGAAAGGTTGGGAAAGGAAGGAAGTAAGATTGGGAAAGGAAGGAAGAAAGATTGGGAAAGGAAGGAAGTGGCCTGGGACCATTACGTTAGGTACCATCCCGGCATGAAGGAAACCCAGGGAAAAACGAATTCAGCTGACCTGAAAAAGCTGTTACACTTTTTTTTGGATCGAGTGTCCCCACCGGGAATCGAACCCGGGACTGCTCGCACTAAACAGGAGAGCGTTAGTGACTACGCCACTAGACAGACGACTAATGAAACCAGATAATTACGAAAGCATTATCGGAATGGGAATGTGGGAGGAGACAGCAAAATTTCCAGGAAAATCCCAGACGCGTCGTTCATCACAAGTTTACATGGCATGGGATCGAACAACAGACCTCACAAAAGTTCACTTCTTTTATAACTAAAGTTTGTTAAGTTGAATAGGATTTCATGTGTTTTGTACACTCATGTACAAAATGATTGTCCCATATCTATAACTGTCTTCTTGTAAGAATACAATTTGATAATGATGTTGCAGGGCACTTTTAATACTGATACCATGTTTATAATCGGGAAATGTATATTCGTGGTAAATTTCATGGGAAAAGAATTATTAATATGAAAATTAGAATGAGTAACACAAAATGTTGCTAAATGGAGAAGAAAGTTTTGTTTTCGTTTTATTGTTCTTATTTACTGCTCTTTTGACATGAAATTTGCCACTTACATGTCTTTGCCGATTATACACATACTAACATCATAAGAAATACCGGGCGAATTCGTTATCAAATTATATTCCTAGAACAACATATTTATAGATATGCGACAATAATTTTGGACATGAGTGTACATAATTAGTGGAAAGCGATTTACCGTACCAGACCCCCCTAAATGACGTCCCTGCACCGTACTTTTTAACATTTTTGCGTTTGACGCTATACATATTTATTTTGTTGAAAGTTAGTGCCCTTTTCAGCATTAACCACTGGCGACGATTGGACGTTAAAAATGGGGGAGCAAGACATGATCTGAATATTTCTATATCAATGGTAGTTTTCCAAGTTGTTTCTAACACTGAGTTTGACGAAAGGTTGTATAACTAATAGGATACTATCTTTTTCAGTTAAAATACCGTATATCGTATTTCATATTTTATTAAGTAAATTGACAACAGTAACGCAAGTACGTACTAGCCCTTTGTACTCTTAAACAACGGAAGTGTTAGAAGAAATTTGATTCTTTGTTCACGAATATCTTAAAATTCTGTCTGGAAAATTGTATGATCAGATTATTTAATAATAAATTTGCAAAACAAATAATATTAATCAGCTGCGGATCCAGGATATGATCAAGGGAGGGGCTAAACCATAGTTTGCCACTTTATTCAGTGTAAAGAAAGTAGAATTGAAACTCATTTTATACAGTGTAGCCTTATACTTGAGCGTCAAGGGGGGCCATAGCCTCTATAGCCCTCGCCTTGGATCCGCGCCTGATATTAATCATAGTAATGAATAACGAGGCTCCTTCTGTAGAAGTTGTATTGAAACTGGGAATTAATGAACAACTTATAAAGTCCACACATACCATTAAATGTGTGTTATTACTCTTAGAAAATGAAAGACAGTAAATACTAGAAGTTATGCCACGACATTTAAAGAAATGCGCAATTGCAATGTTAATTGCTTTGAATTGTAATTAAAACGTAATTCCAGTAGCTTTCTAGAAGTCCATGGGAAGACAAATAACCAATGCGTACTCACGCAACGGCAACTACGTATTATATGGCATCATTATTTTCTATGAACCACTAATACACACAAAAATTTTACATTTTTAAATGAAACCATAGACATTAAGAGGTCACTTCAAAAAACTCGAAAGGGGGGAGGCATCTGCTCCCTCTTGACTCTCAGTAATCGCCACCTCTGGCACTGAGACTATAAGAAATGTAGATTTATAGTTTAAAATTGATCTGAACCACAGAATGTATTCAATGCTCTTTTACGGTAATTGAAGCCAGGACTGCGCGCAGGAAATGAATGCACGAGCCACAAGTAGAGTATACTTAGGCATTTTTAAATACTTTAATGCTGGCTACTTGATTTGGAAATAAGTTTTCAAAAAGTAATCATACAAAGAATAAAATTGTGCTCTTCAAATAAAAAAATATCGTTCTCCAAACTACTAAGAAATTGAATTCCGATAAAAAAAAAAATTTGGGTTTAATGTATGTGATCACTGGATGGAAATTGGTTTCAACAAAAGAAGAAGACTAAAAAGGAAAGTACAGAGAAGAAATGAGGCATTTGTTGAAAGCAAACTTTGAAGAATTTCCAGTCAACGAATGAGAAGTTAACTGTCGGCTCTGGAACAGGAGATATTTTAATGGAGAACTCTCGAATGAATAATTGATTTGGGTTTCATGAACGAAGTGACTTTCAGAAAAAAAAAAGTTAGAGAGATCTGTGACGGAGGGACTTAAAAAAGAAAAAAAAACTAGTTTTCTCTTCTCTTGGAAGTCGGGAAAAGAACAAAGACAAATATCAGAAGAAAAAAAAAACTATATTGAAGTCTAATTCTGTCATTAAAAAAATAAAAGTTTTAAGAAAAATAAAAGATCTACGTTTAGTGAAAAACTGAAGAAAGAAAAGCTAGAGCCTTTAATACAGGGTGGCCCAAAAGTAGGTATACACCCATGCATTGATCAAGTATAACATTCTAGTTTATGGGTTTATTTGCTTCGGCTCTTCCGAGCTTACGATGTAAGTAAAAACACATTAAGAACAAATAATAAATAAACTAAGTTTACCTGATGGATAACAATAAGAAATTGATATAAAATGCAATGAGCTGATCAGTACGGTACTGTATACCTACTTTTGGGCCACCCTATATAGCACCCCACAGGGTGGTACACCCCAAAATCTTCGTAACTCAACATACATGCGTACACTTTCTTAATAAACTAGGAATGATCAAAAAAAAAAAATGGTTCAAAAGATTACGATCTTGGCCAATAATTATATTGAAGTATATCATTATATCAATATGGTGTTTTTGGATCAAGGGCCATAAAATTTTTGAACGGCCCCTAAATCGAGTTTTCGTATTTTCTACAAAATAAGCACATTACACTGAGTTAAGTAGTAGTTTTGGTTTGGCCACACTATATGTGGTTCTTCAGATATAAGGCGTACAAGAAGTTTTCTGATTCAAATATATTGGTTATTGGGGATGGGGGCACGGTGGCTCAGTGGTAGAGCGTTCACCGACCGGTGCTTGGGGTCCTGGGTTCGATACCAGCTCGCACTGTGTGGAGGTGGACGAACACCATGCTCGTGAGTTTTCTCGGCGTTCTCCCGTTTCCTCCTACTTTCTCCATTTCACTCATCTCTCATCATCACCGTCTCCTTTAGCCTAACCGGCATAAGCGTGGGGCGTAAAACACAGATTTCATTTCCTTGGATCAGGGACCACAAAATTTTTGAATGGTCCCTAAATCGAGTTTTCATATTTTCTACGGAATAAACACATCATACAGTTAAGTGATAGTTTGGGTTTGGCTACACTGTATGTAGTTCTTGGGATATAAAGCGTATAATAAAATTTTTGATTGAAGTATGGCCTATGAGATCCTTTGATCCAAAAACTATACTTGTTTAGCAGAGAAATATTATAGTGATCGCAAAGAGTCGTGAAGCTTGACCTAGATTTACCAATTTCAGCAAAAGGACGCCAGGGTGTTTCTCGGTCGTCAACCCCTCACCAATGAAATTTTTCCAGAATCGTCTCTAGTGCTATACAGGGAACATCTCCTCAGAGCGCAGTGTTGTCGGATTGCCGGGACGTTTCGTTTCATTGTTATTGTTTTATATTTCTACTATTACTACTGTTGCCGTTTAATTGAATAATTCTTGAGCTCCTTCGTGGCTAAGCGGTTAGCGTACGCGCCTTTGTTGTGTGAGACCAGAGTTTGATTCGCAGCGGAAGCTTGTGTGGTTCGGATTCCACGTTAATCAGTAGGCCCACGTCTCATATAACCTTGAGGCTGAAAGGGACGTTAAACTCAAAATCAACTCAACTCAAATAATTCTTAGTGCTCGTGTTATGACGGTTCTTTGAGTACTGTTTTCTTAGTCTATCGTTCACCAACTTTGTACGTCTGCGACTCCTGTTGTTTGACTTTTTCTCATTCGGAAAGCAGCTGTACAAATCGTACCGAATTCTTGTGATGCATCTATTTTTTCTGTGATAATATATATAACCTTAACACGAGTATAGTGCTGTATGTGTTAAACAGACCTCTTAAGGGTCTTCACTACAACGAAATTAAACTACCGCTAATTTTAGTTTGTACTATCTTCAAAACAAATAAAAATTTTCGAAAAGGAGAAACGTAGTGAACTAGACAATACGATTTTGCGTGTGATGCCTTTACCACAATTCACCTGTCTACTTTTGGTATGCCGCTATTTACAGGACCCGCAAAAAAATGCTAAATCTATCGACAGTTGCAAATCGAAAGCAGATAGATGAGTTGTGGTAATAGTATCACGTGCAAAATCGTATTGTCTAGTTCACTACGTTTCCGTTTTTCAGATATTTTTATTTCTTTTGAAGATGTTACAGAAAAACTCTAAAATTAGCGGTAGTTTAATTTCGCTCTAGTGAAGACCCTTAATAACCCGGCGCTTTTTCTAATCCAGCGCCCCTCTTTGCAAAAAATTAACGGATTAGCAAGAGTCTAGTGTAATTGCTCGAAAATTTTGTTTGAATAGACGAATCCTTAGGCTTTTGTTTTTCTACAGCGATGAACTTTTGACACAGTATTTGTTAAACTGTAGAGTAAAAGTAGTATTGTTCACGAGACGAGATTTGAGATTGTCTCGTCTCGTATCTCGGTATGAAAATTACCTGTGGTCTCGACTCGTGAGCAAACGCTAGTAACCACATTCGAACTCAAACCATTAAGTATTCTTTTAACGACGAACTTTGAACTTTATTAGCACACGATGATAAATTCATAAACAGCAAAAAGTTGGTTACATAAATTGTGTATCTGTTATACGAATTGTTTGGAGGGGGGGGGGAATATCAGATGTAAAATGTATCCTCTATATAGCTGCTGTTTGTATCCTGGTGAGAGCTGAACCGATAAACTTGGTTCCTGTTAGTTTTCAAACTTTCTACTGGGCAAAAGCCACAACATACAAAATTTCCCACAAAAGCGAATAAAACCAACAAAATAAGCAGAGAAAAAAAAAATAGCTAACACGACCCTAACGTTGTTTCATCTGCACAAGTGAATGAAAATTTCATGGTAACCGAGACAACGCTGTCTGTAGCATTCGATGTTACCTGCTGCTCCCAATGTTGGGATACATTTGCCAGTCTTCCTACATCATATCGATCTCCTTTTCTCCAAATCTCTCTCTCTCTCTGTCTCTGGAGTCTTCCAGTTCCAGACTATCTGGCGTACTAGTCACATGTTCTATTCCAGCTCGTTGAACCTTCCAGGCATTACATCCAAGTTGACACGGAACTTGAGGTGTGTGTGTGTGTATGTTTAAAACAATATAATTCCCAAGCTCAGGCGCGCACCTAGAAATTTTTGTTACGAGGAGTTCAAGTTTTAGGGGATGGGTGGTCCAACACCAGAAGCCACGACGTCTATGTAGTATTGAACGGCTATTATTCCGCACCTGAAAAGATGATAAGTACAGTGAAACCTCTACTAACGGACACACCACTGTAAAGCGGACACCTCCCGTAACGGACATATTTTGTAATCCCCAAACACTGTAATAGGAAAAAACATATTGGCAAACCTCTCTAAAACGGACACTCTCTAGTACGAACACGGACAGTCTTTTCTGTCTTTTATAGGTATTATTTACCTCCGTATTACGGACACTTTCTTTAGAAATAAGTTCAAAAGTATAGTAAAAATACATTTTTAGTAATTCATACATGTGTCACCAAGAAAGCATTATGACAGCATTTTGCCTTTTCTACTGTCTGCTTGCAATTCAGACGAAGCGCCTCTATTTAACAACAATGTCATATCTTTTGCTTGCATCCCACTCCCACCTAAGCTGTTTTAGACACAAAAGTGATTGATAACTGTCCGCCGTTTGGAATGACATGCTATTCTACTGTCCCACTGGAGTCTCTAACCAAGCAAAAGACAAGTTTGGTATTTTTTGCCCGCGGGCAAGCATATTATCCCAAAAAAGACATTACTGGACTGTAATTAACCACAAATTAAAGCGATATACTGAAAACGTAGTAAAGTGATAAGTGTAAAGTGCAGAGAACTATAACATCTTATTTCCATGTTATCCCTCGAACGTAGAGTATTGGATGGTGGAGGATAATGCGGGTACAGTAACATTATGGCAACATTCGTAAATATATGATTGATGCAAAAAAATATTTGTTTCGAATTGCATATTACCTTGTTTACTCATTTACGTAAGAAAATATTGAAACCTCTTTTAGGCGGACACCTCTCTATATCGGACATTTTTTTATTCCCCACGGCTGTCTGCTTTAGAGAGGTTTCACTGTAATTGTAAAATACTTCCACTTATATTTTCAGGGGGAAAAAATGATAGAACTAGATTGTTTTAATAAGAGAAAGAGTACAAATGAAGTGTAAGATTAAATTTTCACGCTACAAGAATCATTTCCCTGTTAGACAAATAGAGTTTTATTGAGAAAGTGTACAAATTTATGTTGAGATACGAAGTTTTAGGGTTATACGGGCCTGGTGGACCCCCCATAGGTGGTCCCTGCGCATGATTTATGTTTGCGAATATAGGTGTATGCGTGCTCGTTGACTAAAGTAGCAATGAATGAAGCAAAGTAATTATTATGGACTATATACCAAGTACACCAAAATTAATTCATAAAAATCTACAAGCAAAATTTTATAAAACATCCAGCTTTACGTCCCACTAATAATGTCCTTTAGGCTAAGGGAGAAGGATGATTAAGGCAAGTGAATAATGATGGAAGAATTGGTGGAATGAGAATGTAGAAGGAAACAGGAGAAAACCCACGGACACGATGATGTCCATCAAAAAACTTACATGGCCGGGGATCGAACTAGAGACTCAACGAACCAGAAATACTCTAACCTTGAGCCAGCGTGCTCCTCTTGAAACATACGGATGAGCACTTTATGGGAAATAGAGGTCTAAAACATCAGATATAAACCAATAAGAATCGACAGACCTTGAGATGAACAACGTGATATATGTAAATCCTCATATGTAGTTCGGAGGAAAACGAACTTTTTATAAACCAAAAAAAAAAAAAAAAAAAAAACCCATGCTGTACGGTCACCACGCCATCTATGTTGAGGTGTACCTGCTTTTCATTATGGTATTAAGAAGAGTCTTCATCCCGTCGAAATTAAAATACCGCTTATTTTACAGTAATTATGTGATATCTTCAAATAGATAAAAGATAATTGAAATATGGAACGAGAGCGCCCTACACAATATTATTTTGCATGAGGTACCGTTATCACAAGTCACCTAGCGGCTTTCCGTTTTCAGCTGTTTAGAAACGCGAAAATAAATGCCGATTTTCAAAATGGCTCGAAATCGAAAGCAGATAAGTGAGTCGTGATAACGGGTTCTCATGTAAAATAATATTGTCTAGGGCGCTCTTATTCCACATTTCGATTATCTTTCATCTATTTGAAGATATCACATAATTACTGTAAAATTAGTGGTATTTTAATTTCGCCGGGATGAAGACTCTTAAGAAAATGACAATACACTACCTGGTGAGTTAGATACAAATTAAAAGTATTACTAAGTTTTGTGGTCTTCTTGAATTATTGGGTCTGTCGACTTCGAGTCTTCCACGTTACGGGTCACAAGCCGAAATTAACCAAACTTAAAAGCTCCCGGCGTTCGAAAATATGGAACACAGCTTCTTTTGCAGAAGCGAATTTGCCCCAGGCCGATCTTGACCATCAAATATAACGATTTTTATTCCTTACACGATGGGGCACTTGCTCACAAAATTTGGTTCGGATCAGGCTAGTAGTCAGAAAGAAATAAAAGTACCATATACAAGTCAAGCCGAGATGAACCTGTTCCTGGCCAAGCCTGGACACCAAATGTTACACCATGGGCTACTTGTCCATCAAATTTGGTTCAAATTCGGCCAGTAATTATCAAGAAATAAAGCACTACATACATACTAAGAAAACTCACCTGGAATAGAACTACAAAATCCGTATACTTGCGCTGGAAGCTAATAAACAACTTCTAAACTCAAACTCTGTTGTTTAGCCTGTAACTCACATAGTGCTATCTACAGCATGTTACAAAAAATTGTCACAATATTCAGGGGTGCCCACAAGGGGGGCTATGACGCAAACTGCGTCATTGAAATATTGGGGGGGGGTAAAAATCTATATAAATATGTTTGAGGGGGTGAAAAAATTAATCGAAAAGATTTTTTTTTCATGGAAGAACACCTACGGATAGACAACTGAGGGGGGTGCGTCATGGACATGAGGGGGGGGCACCATTACAATATTTTGGAAACAGATTAGTCACATCAAAATAAGAAAAAAAAGTTCATATGGACCTGTGGTCGGAAGTACATAGTTTCCTAGTTATAAAGTGCCGAAAACGTGAAAAAAAAATGAACTTTGAAGGTCTATAATTCCACTATTATAGGATCAATCGTAGTCCGGTCAAGACATCTCTGAGGAACTGGTATGTGAACTATCCAAATACCCATCTTTCAGAACCTCCAGTACTTGCATAATCATTTTAGAGAGGCTGTTTGGGAGTACTTGATCACTCTCCATCTACCTCTCTAAAAATTGGCATACAAGTACTGGAGCATTCTTAAACATGGATATTTGGACAGTTCACATACCAGTTCCTCAATGATGTCTTGACCCGACTACAATAGGTCCCATAGTAGTGGGGCTACGGACTTCTTAAGTTCATTTGTTTCCCGTTTTCGGCACGCTATAACTCCGATACTATCCATTTTTGAACACAGGTCCATGCGAACTTTTTTTACTTATTTTGATGTAAGGAATCTGTTCACAAAATATCGCACACATTTTTGTAACACCCTCTATAGTCAGACGGATAGTATAGGGATCTACTTCCAATTTGCTGAATCATGATCCGCACATAGGTTCCCAAACCCACTGGTTCATGCTTTCTAGACCAACGATCACTGTGTCTTAATTTAATTTACCTTCCTAATCAGCTCACGATGCTCGGTGAATACCGAAAATTGTCACTACAAGGAATCACATTTGAGACCACGCGAGTACAAAAGACATATACGTAAGAAATATTCCACATGTTGTTACTATGAAATGGACATACTCCCCTTTTCATGATTTTGTTAAATCTATGAATCATCTGCTAGTTGTAATTAAGTAGCATTTTTTAAAAAAAATTAATTCCCTTTTAATCAAAGAGCAAACTCCGATTTCCCAATTATGACCATCTGCACAGGGCGCTGATGTATGCTTTACAAGCCCTGGTGCCTGGCATCGAGCAGCCGTGCTTGTATCAACTCCCGTTAATTCCCGCCTTCCTAGTTGGAAGAAACAATATTTCATTTCTTTGTTTTAGAAGGAGAAAAAAAAATAAGACTGCTTTCAGCTGTTGGGATAGCTTTCAAGGTTAAAATTTAATTACCTGTCATGCGATGTTCCATCAAGGTACACATTAAGTGACGCATTCTGCTAGAAATTATCACCTTCGAGAACGAACAATGCAAAAATTACGACAGACAACTAAAATGTTAATTTGTAGCAAGAGAATGCACCTTCGTCAGGGAGTTCGTTCTTCTTCTTCTTTTTCTTTTCTGGAGCTACGAGCACAAACACGCCATCTGTGAGTGGCAAAAGTCATAACATGCATTTTCTGAGAATGCAATTGCCATGTTATTTTCGGCGAGTTTTAACAAAGTTGTCTTGTTCACGACACTCAACAACAAGTTCAAAGACATTTTCCGTGATTTGCAAAATACGTTGATTACATACATTTACAAAATACCATTTTTAAAGTAAATTAATGTTTGTGAAAAAGTTATCAGCCTCTCTGTCTGGAGTTTTCACTACACGTTACGACGATAAGGATGTATCATTTCTACTTTACCTATATCGATGCAAAATAACTAGAATATTAAAAAAAGTAAGCTTTAATCTGATATTTTAGTTGTTTTAAACATGTCCAACCAGCATCGAAAAAAAACACGTTTAAAACAATTTGTTTAAAACGTTTAAAACAAACTGAATAAAACAACATCCCTCGTTTTAAACATGTTTTAAACATTTTGTTTTAAACATATCAACCCTGCTGCCAGCAGCTCGGGTTTAGTGTAGGGATGGCCACGAAGTTCCGCTTCCGCGAGGAACCGGTTGTTGGAGATCCAGTTTTTAGTACCAGTTCCGGAACCGGTTCCAGACCAGAATCGAAAAACACTGTTCCGGAAACGGATTTTGGGAACCGGTTTCAGACCTGGATTCGGAAAACCGGTTTCAGACCTGGATCCGAAAATCCTGTTCCGGAACCGGATCCGTTCAAAGCCGAAAACTGGTTCCATCAGGAACTGGTTCTAGCCATTCCTAGATTATTGTCAAATACAAGAACTCAATTCTCGAACAGTAGTGAACACCTGTTTCATTTACGGTAGTTAGTTATCACAATTTTGATATGAAAACTAGTCTTTATCACAAATAAGTTCCTTATCATTGAAGGTGGAAATAAGTTTTATTTTTAATTTTTTAACAGATGCAGAAGGAAAATCAAGAAATAGTAGTTGCACTGGGATTGCAAACTAATATATTGAGATTGAAGCTCGATATTGAATTCTATAAAAGAATTATCACTGCTTTATCTTTCACTAACATAATAGATTATTATATAAAGAAAACAAAACAGAGACAACGAGATTATATTTGTAGTGTCTAGGCTTTTCTGAGTTCAAGTGCACTTTCCCTCCCCTTCGTTGTTCATGACGAGGTAAGATACTCGTAAAATCGTGGTTTTTAAGATTTGTTGTTTCTGAAGAAAGGGGGACAGCAAATTGCCTAGGTCCGGTCCTGACAGAAGTAACCATACAATTACTCTACTTACCTTCTAAGAAGATGTAAGAATCTTAATGTAATAACAAAATGTTTGCACTAAAATTTTCGAACTCCCATCAACCGTGATAATTTTAGTACCCCCGCGTGATACTCTTGTTGAAAAAATGTTCAAATCCTGCATGAAATCCTCATATCTCTGTATGCCAATGATAATCAGATCCAAATGACTACCATACGAGTTCGAAATTGACCTCAATTCATTACTAACAAGGAGAGTAAAATAATTTGAGATTAGATTATTTGTGGGTGCCTAACTATTATTGCACACTCATGATTTGAAACGACATAAAGTTTAAATCTGAAAGAAACATCCACCCTCTGTTTCGTTTTAACTTTAATAATAATTATCAATTTCATTCACATACATTAGTCGTCAAATTCAATCTCACACAATCTATCTAATTACCCTTAACTTCAAGTATTAGTATAGATCGGACGTCATGAAGACCCACAACTCTAAACTACAATACGTAAAATTATTTCCATCTAAATTTATTCGCCACCAGAGGCGCTAGTAGTTGCGCTAAAGGCAATATTCAAGATCGTTCCTATAAATAGCTCCCGTGCTACGAAACCTGATTTATCACAGTCATACAAACTTTCATAGGCTATATTTTACTTGAAAGATGTTGTGGATTTCAATAAATCACTATTGTCAAGCCATGCTGTAATTATAGCTCGGTTGAACATTTTGCAATTATTGATTGAGCACATAACTTAGAAACGATCCACATTAAACGATTATCTATAAACAACGGGTAGAAAAAGTAGGAAGGACACAGAAGCCGCGGAACTAAAGAAGCGTACACTTGGCAAATGAAATGTATGTCCGCTAAATAAGAATGGATAGTTTTTTTTTTTTTTTTTTTTTTTTTTTTTTTTTTTTTTAAATGCAACAGCTAAACTAAACGTTGCAACTTGCCGTTTGAATTCGATCAATTCTTACGAAAATGAAATGGAAACAAAGCTTTCAGTTTTACGTCCCACAGTTATGCTGTGTTAGGCTAAAGGAGACAGTGATGATACGAAAGGAATGAAATGGTGGAATGAAGAAAGTGGAAGGTCACGGGAGAACCTCGAGAAAAACCCATGCACAGTGTTTGTTCAACCACAAGGCTTATCTGGCGCGAGCTGAACCATACCAAAGGAAAAAAAAAAGTTTATGTGCGCATATGGAGAAGAGTTAATAGTTTCGGAGCTAGGACCAGCCAAAAGCGTGAAGAAAATACATCGCGGCACGGATTATCCGGACATTAGGAACCGTGAAGATGGCAGTTCCAAACACTCCCGACTTTCTGCCAACACATTCCGTGTCCACTACTCTCAATTAGGGATGGCCACATTTTCCGGAAAAACGGAAGACGGAATATTTTCCGGAAAAACGGAAGACGGAAAATTTTTCGGAAAAACGGAAGACGGAAAATTTTCAGGGAAAAATGGTCATTCCTCCTCTCAATGCTTACTTTTTGCCTACTTTGAACCTTCCTTAAGTCAAGAGTGAATATGGGAAATCTATTGGTAGCATGTCTGGGAATTATGCGCCGTGGGAAGTCCCTTTTGCACCCATTGTTCTTTGCTGAAATATGTAATTTTGTTTCAAATAATTGGTGTTGCAGTGTATTTTTTCTCGCTTTAGGACGGCCTAGCTTTGAAACTATGCACTTTGTCCCTACAGATCCATATGAATGAACAATTTTTGATTCTTTTTGATGTGATCATGTCCATGGGTTTTCTCGGTGGTACTCCCGTTTTCTTCCACATTCTCATTCCACCATTTTTTCCATAATCATTCACGTGCTTTAATCATCGTTTTCTTTAGCCTAAAAGACATAATCATGGAACATTAAACAGAAAAATTTCATGTCTCGTTTTAATTTCATTTAATTTTTGATGTGAGTAATGAACTCTTAGTTTGTCAATATACCGTAGTTCATTAACACCCTATATATTAACTTGCACAATTTCGGGCCAATTTCAATTGCCGTGTTGAATTTGAGTGAATTACAAAAAACTACAGTGGTACCATGAAGACGAGTGACTATGGCGCAAACCTTTGGAGCTCATTGTGGTCCCGGGTTCAATTCTCTATGTTAACACATACTTTCGGTATTCAGACATTATCAGATACTTTCGAGATTTGTTTTAATTTTAAAATAACTATTTTACTCCTAGACAGCCACTAACAATAGAAACAGGAGCTGCCATGCTGGCTTGTTGTTATTCGCGGACCGTAACCCCGAAAAGATCAAAATGTTGTAGTTAAGACTAGCTGAACCCCCGCTCTCCACACAGCGCATCATTCACATATGAGCATGAATCATGAATCTCCTTGTCATTTCTCACAACATCTGTACATGTACCTTTACAGACACAATTGAAAGACGTCTTGATAAAAATAGGCAAAGGGTATCATAAACGGGAGTTTTTTTCGATTATTCTTTTCAATATTCGCACCCTTTGCAAGATTTTGAGCCTACTTCCGGTTGGAGTTTCTAATTCATGTGTGATCAATGTTTTCTTTCTTCTTGCATGAGTATGTAATAAGCAATTACATTACATATATAATTAATTATAATGTCAGTGATATATGGTGTTCGTTGGGCAAAACACTGCAGATTCATCTTAGACTGGATAAATTGTTATCCTCCGTTTTTCATTATTATAATATGACCATGAAACAAAAGCCTCAGAGATATACAACCTTTGCATACAACTAGGTGGTGTCGGAATGTATAATGCGTAGGATATGATGCTTTACTTTCTTTAAAAATTCAACACTTCTAGTGAACGGCCATGTTTCTTTTCTTTCTTTCTTTTTTTTTTAATATTCAATTAGAACTGAACAATCTACACAAGCTTTGCAATCGATCAGTGGGAGACGGCATCTTTCTAGAACCTATGGTTCCCGAGAACTCACTTTCGAAAGGTTTGGCCACAAACATATAAACATCCCTGACCACAAACATATATAGATTTAAATATATAGATTTTTCTTGAACAAAATTATTGATCTTTGAAAGCCTGCCGGTCATTACGAACTGGTTTTAAAGAAAGAAAAAAGTACTATCATCATTGGAATACCATTACCACTGAAAACTTGGCAACATTGTAACAGTTTAGAGGATTTTAGATGGGAGGGTCAGGACCCATTTTACGAGGAAAAAAACTTTGGTCATCAAGATTCTCTTCCTACCAAGTCACTCGCGGCTGGGCTAAGACTTGGAAATTGCCGCTAAGCCCGTGCTTGCTGAGGGTGGCAGGCAGTATATAGGGTAAAAGGGGGTGTAACCGACACAAGAGGGTGATTTTTCGTAAGCCATTTCACGTTTCTCTGTTATGTTCCCCGCAGTTCAAATGCAGTTAGCATTCAGGTTAGTTCCATTATAAGCCTGTTGGTCTCCAACTCAGGTGGTTGTGAGGTAGGCAGAAAGAGACTTTTTTCTCCTTGAAAAAAAAAATTATTTTTTCTGTTGACATCTTTGGAGGAAGATTTTTTTTTACCCTACCCTATACTGTTCTCTCGATAATAAGAAAAAAAAAAACTTAACGCATCTTCACAGAATAAACCCTAATCTTTTCCTTTATAACGCCATTCATTCACGTTATAGGTTTCCAACCTGCAATAAAAGTAACCATCTATTGAAAGATGTAAGCCAGTGTTTCTCACAGGATCGTTCGTGGATAAGAAGTGGTCCTCGACTGTTTGGTTGATTTTGGAGCTGAGCGTCCCGTTTAGCAGCGATGCTATATGATATATGAACCTAGAGCTTAACGTGCGATCGGAACTACATGAGCTCTCACCGGGAATCGAACCTGTGTCTCCCAACACGTACACTAGCCACTTAGCCACGAGGAAAATCAAGTTATCTTCGAGATCTGACCTTCTGATCTAAGATTGAACATTAGTTGAACAAAGACAGAAAAATAAAACGAAAATAATCGGTATTACCCACAATATTTTATGTAGATGAGATGAAACAGGTAGATTTACAGATTTTAGTAACTTACATAGCTGAATAAAATATTCCGCGCGGCCTTCAATTACTTTTAAAGAAAAAAATTGATACGTACCCTCATATTGGGCATTTTATGTTTACAAAATCGAAAAACTGAAATTTAGAATTCTTTCCATATCCCTCTAGAAGCAAGATTTTTGAAAACCCTCAGAAATGTGTCCACCTATTTTTAATAAGGAGTTTATATGCCAAATTTCATCTTCTTAACTTTAGGGCCTCATGAGATACTAATTTTTTGGTATTCCACCTCCCTTTCTCCTCAGGATACACATATGATCATCATAGGTATTCTTCCAGTATTGTCAGGCCATTTGCCGCAACTGAGAAGCTTCCATGCGTCACGGTTTTCTGCTAACCTCTTCGTTTTAACGTACGATTTTTCTGTTTTGATATCGTCCATTAATTGCGGTCTTCTTCGCACCCTTCCTTTCTTTCCTTCCATCGTACGCTCTAGCACACCCCTGATAATACAATTCCTTCTTAGCCAATGTCTCAACCAGTTTCTCTTCCTCTTCTTAATAATATCTAAAATTCTTCTTTTCTCCCCAATTATTTCTTATACCCTTTCATTCGTTTTCCGCACGACACAGCTAATTCTCACAATTCTTCTCCACACCCACATTTCGAAAACTTCCAGTAGTTTTTCATTTTTTGTGTAATGTCCATGTTTCTGCCCCATACAATACAATATTGTGTACGATTTTATGATTCTTTTTCCCAACTCTTTATTCAAGGTCCTACAAAATAGGATTCTCTTTCTCCTAAGAGCATCTTCTGCCATTTCTATCCTTGCTTATATATATATGCTGGAAACACAAGTTATTAAAAAAAATGACACGACAAAAGCTCAGCTTGAGAACAATGCTAATTATATCAAAATGATTAAACCATTTTCTTCGGTAAGTGGCGATACACAACGTCCTTTTCATATTTTTATACATATAGAGATTATATAGTTCTCGTTTTTGACTTTTGATTTGGCAACACTACACAGAGTTACTGCCTTTCCTATTCATTTTTCAACATCTGATTTTCTTCCTGTCAGTACCACGAGCCCACCTGGTAAGCCGGCCATTGTTTGTCGGGCTACGATAAACTGTTTATTCCCAACGTTGGGTATTGTTCCGTAAAGAATGGACCACGGATCATCCTATAGAAAAGCATAGCGCTTCTGAAAACCCAGCACTTCTACATGGTTTTAGCCCCTCCTCCCAGGACCCTAGAATCTTTCATCTTTGTCCCATAGCTAATGCAGCGGAATACAACACAAATAAAATACCAGAATGCACAAGAAACAATAACACCTGCACTCTATAATAGAACTAAAGAATAAAAAACATCTCCAGGATGGGAAAGGGCTTCACTCTTATATTTGATTGACCCTTTTGCCCTATTCGGAAATGTAGCGCAGCGTTAAAAATAATTGGATCCCAGTCGGAATGTTTTGCACTGAAGGATTATTGCAGTTCTGAAATTAAGATCGCAATTTCGTCAAGCCTCCTCCACATTACACAAATCGTAAATCTGTACGCTGCAATTTGTACATAAATGGTTTCCAGCTGCATCTATCTTCAACTGCATAAAAATGTGCACAACCAATTTCATGTTTTCTTTTTGTCTTTACGTTCTTCTTTATTTATTTGCTCGAAGCTTTCCGTCTGAGACATAACGTCGTGGAATGACTGACTCTCTCTCCCTTTTTTTTTTTTTTTTTTTTCTCCTTAGTTTCAGGCTACAGTTCGATTTCTGACCAGTAAAGCTGCCGCTTCTTTTTGAGTTCTCATGTCTCGAAGTTATGACATGTAAACGGGAAGAACGAACTAATACGAATATGATGGACACAATTTTTGCATTATTATTATTATTATTATTATTATTATTATTATTATTATTATTATTATTAGTAGTAGTAGTAGTAGTAGTAGTAGTAGTAGCAGTATTATTATTATTATTATTATTATTATTATTATTATTATTATTATTATTATTATGTATTCTGCCATTTAACAGGTTCTGGAACTAATGAGGACTTTTTTTTAAGTTTTAGGTTTGGGCCTGGAATTTCTTCTTCTTTTACCTCTCAATATTTTCTTCTATTTTTCAAATCATCGATCAGTTGTGTTCTTCTTCTTCCTATTCCTCGCTTTCCTTCCATCTTTTCCTTCTATAGCAGTATGAAGAACACAATTTCTTCGCAAGATGTGTCCAATATAATTGGCTTTTCTACGAAGGATGCTGGCTAGAAGTGTCCTCTTCTCTCCTATCCGTTTCAAAACATCTTCATTTGTTATCCTCTGTGTCCATTTTATCTTCTCTATCTTCCTTCAATACCACATTTCGAAGCTCTCTAAATATTTCTTCCCTAACTTCCGTAATGTCCAAGTCTCTCAACCATACAGTCCAATACTCCATATATAGCACTTGACCAATTTCTTCCTTCGTGCAATATTTTTTGTTGAACGCTTTTCGACTATGACAATTCTTTCTTTAATACAGTCAGCGTCTCTCGCCAAAATACTTTCCAGATACTTGAAATGATCGACCTCTCCAAGTAGTCTTTGTTCTACTCTGACTCGGAATGGCACGTTTCCACTGGATATTCTCATGACTTTCGATTTTTCGATGTTGATTTCCATTCCATATAGTTTTTTCTAGTGTCAACTATTTTGTCAATCATCTCCTGTAGTCCTGCTTCCGTTCTAGCTATAATAACAATATCATCCGCATACCTGATCTTGTTAATGATCTGCCTTTCATCAAACATATTAATCAAAATAAATAAATAAACCCACTAAACTTGTTCACGAACGACTGTTATGGGAAGACTTCTGTAATGAATACAAAATTAAAATAGCCCTTAAGTAGATAGTTAATAAGAGCTATACTTTGCTTCTAAAGGATGATATAATTATACTATTATTTAAAAAATACGACTTACATATATAGAGTTTGGAATGCACCATGCCTTTTGATTTTCTTTAAAGATACAATCAGGATTTTGATAACTTTATCCTCTGTCTCTACTCGTTCGGTGCCCTAACTTTTCCTCTTTGTCGTCTGCCTCTGCTCCCTCAGTTTCCCATATTTCTGCCCAGTGAGTTACGAAGCAAATTGTCTTGTGTAATTATACATTGTAAAAGTGGATAGGCATCGATAGAAGAAATGTTTTAAGGAATTATAAGGTACCTAATTTATTGTTTAGGAGTTATTATGCTCTCAATGTTAATAATAAGTTTGATATAAACTAACCTTACCTGACATATGTAGATCAATACTATTTTTTTCATAGTACCGTAATTTTTCACAAGGGACATGACGAATACCAAACTAAACTATGATAGTTTATATCTATATCTATCTATCTATCTATCTATCTATCTATCTATCTATCTATATATATATATATATATATATATATATATGCATATGTTATTAAAGTATGTTTAGGGGGCCGCGGTGGCTCAGCGTTCACCTCTGGTGCTTGGGGTCCCGGGTTCGATCCCAGCCCCCGCAAAGTGAACTTTGTGGTGGACAAACACCGTGTGCGTGGGTTTTCTCGGGGTTCTCCCGTTTCCTCCCACTTTCTTCATTCCACCATTTCATTCATTACTCACCATGACCGTCTCCTTTAGCCTAACCGGCATAATCGTGGGACGTAAAACTCAAAGATTTCATTTCATTTATAAAGTATGTTTAATCAAAAATATACGAAAACTGAGATAAACTAGCTCTCCACGATCTTAAACTAAGGATACTATACAACGTGGAATCGAACTAGAGACTACGTTTTCTAAACTTCTCGAAACTACATGACATCTATAGGCGATCCTAATCCCGGGACAGGTATGCGATCTTTGGGATCTCTCGTGCACCCACGTGAGGGGGTCCACCGGTTCCGAACCTCACTTCAAACTTCGTATTCGTAACTCGGTATAACATGTTATATACCGAGTGTGTGTCTATGTGTGTGTGTGTGTGTGTGTGTGTACAGTTTCTTCATAACACTATACTTATATAGCAGAGAAATTATTGATGAACCCTCGTAGCCTAAATATTTTATCTTCATCTGTATTCTTGCTTTTCATATGTTAAAAACAATCTAGTTATACCATTTCCTCTGAGAATATAGATGACAGTGCTTATCAACTACTTAGTCTTCTCGGATGCAGATCAGAGATAGGAGTCAGATGGAGTTGAGCTGATTTTGATTAGCGTCCCTTTCAGCAGCGAGACTATACGAGACGTGGACCTACTGATTAACGTGGAATCCGAGGGACAATTTCACAGCTTTTTTTTATTACAAGTGTAAACTCTTTAGTCAGTGGAGAGGAGGGCATCGATCATGGGGGTCAAAGTTAACGACAAGGGTTTTGGTGGGTGACAGTCGTTCCTTCAGAAAAAAATTTCCGGGGACGGGGGGCACTGCTGATACTATTCTATTTATTATTATATTATAGAGATATTATTTTGGTCTCCTCCGGGGGGCAGTGCCCCGCAAAAAAACATGTCTGGAAGAAACACTGGTGAGTGGTGGGTCGGAGTGAGTGGGTCATGGGTCAGATTTTCATTGACCCATGCCATCTCTGGTGCAGAATAACTCCTATTCAATAACATAGACGTAATGTCTTGTAGTAATGACTGAATTCCTCCCAGTAAAAATTTCTTGGTGCGTGAGTAGTCTCGTGGACAGACATTAGAGTACTTCAATTATTGTATTATATTTAAATGCATGTGCACACTCCGATACTACTGTACTTGCACGTTACCTCTGTTTCTCTAAAAAGAAAAGAGAAGAAAAAAAGAGCAAGTTTTAGTGCGCTCTTGAAATGTCAGTGTTGCATTCTACGTACATTATTGTATTCTCCGCCTCATTTACTGTGTAATCAAGGTTATCGAAGCTTAACGAATTGGCTTGAGAGAAAACCAACTGGATCGTAAAGCATTTTCGTAGTATTTCGTGAAAAAGGGCACCGGAAACAAACAGGTGGGTGAATCCACTCTATAGATGGTTTGAAAAGCTGGTTTCCTTGTTATGACATTTCTTCATTATATAAAAAAGTTCATCTTATAAGGCAACCAGTTGCAGAAGGGGACAGAAGGGAAGACGAAAGACAGACCTCTCTCTCTCTATATATATAATACCAGTATATTTTGCATATACATATTCCTTCTCTACGGTCGACCTACCGTTCTGGTATATTGACTCCTTTTCTCCCGACTACATGATTCTCTCGTTCCCTAAGGAGAAAGAGGGACCAAATAAGTTCTTCCGGGAACTGGATGAATTCAGAACGGGGAAGATTGAAAAGTCATCAGAATTCCTTGAAGAAGCAGACTGTATGAATACATTATCTGACATATTGAAGATGGAAATGGCATTTATTAAATGATCTCCCGTCTATAGTTCTCCTTCAGCAGCAATTTTCAGTCTTTGGGGATTTTCAGTCTTAGCCCGGTAAAACGAAAGAGAAAAATTTTGAGGGTTGGAAAAAGGAAACAGAATCAAGCACGATTTAACGTTTATTTCTCTTTGTAAATTAAACTAGTTTTTTCCCCTTCTCTTTGCAAAGTCGATGTTATAAAGGACCCAACTTACTGTTAACGTGAGCGCCGAACCACCACAACCGAAGTTTGAAGCCGGCGCAGCTGGTGTATGCACAGACCATCACGTAAAATCAGTTCTGACAGCATTATAGGCATTCCCCACCACATTGATAACATCAATCCTGACAATATAGGCATTTCCCACCAGACTAGTAAGATTGATTCTGAAAGTATAGGCATTCCCCACCTCATTCTTGATAGTATAGGCATTTCCCACCTCATTCTTGATAGTATAGGAATTTCCCACCAGACTAGTAAGATTGATTCTGAGAATATAGACATTCCCCACCTCATTCTTGATAATATAGGCTTTTCCTACCTCATTCTTGATAGTATAGGCATTTCCCACCTCATTCTTGATAGTATAGGCATTTTCCACCAGACTAGTAAGATTGATTCTGAGAATATAGACATTCCCCACCTCATTCTTGATAATATAGGCTTTTCCTACCTCATTCTTGATAGTATAGGCATTTCCCACCTCATTCTCGATAGTATAGGCATTTTCCACCAGACTAGTAAGATTGATTCTGAGAATATAGACATTTCCCACCTCATTCTTGATAGTATAGGCTTTTTCCAACTCATTCTTGATAGTATAGGCATTTCCCACCCAGTGCCGGATTTAGGTTTGATGAGGCTCTAAGCTATTGAAACGGGCCCTTTATACATCAACTTTTCTTTTTCAGTAACAAAATGTCCAGTTTTTTTAGGTTTCAATATATGCTTATATGTTAATTTAAGGACCTAATGGATATCTAAATGGAAACAAGGGCCAAATACAAGCAGGGCTGGGAAACGGGGGTTCCATTATAAGCGGGACTGGATAAAGGTGCCTAATCACAAGTGGAGCTGAGAAACAGAGCCCTATTTCTTACTTCATAAAAGCCTAGTATATAACAATACAAAACACCATTGTTGTAGATGCTTTTTATCTTATTTGCTTTTTCATGTTATTTGGAAATTATATTACAACCAGTTTTTCTTTAAAGTTTTGGGGCCCCCAAGCGAATGGGGCCCTAACCTATAGCTTGTTTAGCTTATCCGGCACTGTTCCCAGCACACTAATAACATCAATCTTGACAGTATAGGCATTCCCCACCACACTATACTCCGCATCACCCGAATTGGCGTATAACATCAGGGAATAAGCTCGCAGTGCGCTGTTACTAAACCTAATTGATTTTATTTGTATTTGTGGACAATTATGAATGACTAGATTCTTCCCTGGAGGTTTAATAACAGCGCACTGCGAGCTTATTGGCTGATACCTTACGCCAATTTGGTGACTCAGAGTATAATAAGATTAATCCTGACAGTATAGACATTCCCCACTACACTAATAAGATCAATCCTGACAGTATAGACATTCCCCACTACACTAATAAGATCAATCGTGACAGTATAGGTATTTGCCACCTAAAAGAGATGGCTTACAGGTACCAACGAACTTTTCTTTAAGACCCTAACCTCGGAGGGGACCAGTGCAGGGAACGAATCGACGAAATGGTACATTATTGAGGACATGACAAAAAAAAAAAACTTTTTTTTTACCATTCAACATTACATAATGAAAGTGGTCCAGAGGAAGATTTCCAAGAAAAATTAGAAGCATAGGTGGGTACGTAGAAGTCTATTCTACCTATGTAGTTATGTTTCAAGCGCAAAATCTAATGAGTCCTAAGGGGGCCGCGGTGGTTGAGTGGTGCCGATATGTTGTAATCGTGCGGCCGCTCTCAGAAGTAAACCCATCGGACATCCGAATCTTTCTGAAAAGCATAAACGTTTCTAACTGCTCTCAATGCTTTTATATCCATGTCCCTGTGGAACATGGTACAACCCTTCTTTTTCAAGTGTGCCCTTGCTGGCGCTGCTGCCGATGTTTGTTTTCCCGTATCTCCCTCGGAAGAGGAGGGTCAAGCTGCTATGGTCGAGATTCCTTAATAGTTTGATGCGGACAGGGTTGCCACATTGTATTATTTCACGGGGATTCGCTTTGGATTTTTCTTGTTAGTCATTCTAAGTAGCCTACGATCTTCACTCACCAAGACCAAACGACTGAATGACAAATTCGCAACACAGCCGCGGTCATTCACTTCTTTACCCAAAGAAACGGGAAGGTTTCCTACGTAAGAGGGCGGCAGGGGTTGGGTCGAAGTATGTTTCACATATTTTCCGGGGGCACACTTGAAATAGAACGGCTCTAGTAATCAAAAGTGTCAGAACGAGAAAATAAGAGAAAGAACAAGTTTAAAAGCAAAAAAAATGAGCGCGCTCATCTCTAGTACGAGGAAAATGAAATGAAATGAAATTTTTGAGTTTTACGTCCCACGGTTATGCCGGTTAGGCTAAATGAGACGGTGATGATGGTAATGAATGAAATGGTGGAATGAAGAAAGTGGGAGGAAACGGGAGAACCCCGAGAAAATCCACGCACACGGTGTTTGTCCACCACAAAGTTCACTTGGCGGGGGCTGGGATCGAACCCGGAACCCCAAGCACCACAGGTGAACGCTCTATCACTGTCTAGTATGAGGAGTGACGGGTTCGATCCCAGGTTGGACAATATCATGTAGGTCTTCTCGAGTTCTTCCATTTCCTCCCGCATTCCCATTTTCATCAGTTATCCATCTCCTTTAGCCGAAATAAGCCAAAATTTGAGTAGAGCAAAGAGGCCAAAATAGACGAAAATGTTATATACGCACATCGGTATGTGAGATCTTGACCGCGTATTTACAGTTCTTTCGCTCGTATTGAAAGTATGTTTATTAGTAGGGATGCGCACGAGACGAGTCGAGACAGGATTTTCCTGACAAAATTCGCGAGTCGAGACACGGCTCTTCCAATAGAGAAATATACATTTTTCGAGTCGAGACATCATTTTTACACTACATTTTCGAGACGAGACAGCCATAAATCTTGTCTCGTGCGCATCCCTATTTATTAGGAACACTTATACGGAAAGCACGTATAAAATATACTTTTTCAGTTATACGCTTGCTGTACGTGTGCAGTCCAAAAACTACAGGATTTACACATGTAACCTACGTTTTCACGTATGGCATATACGTTTTTTCTTTCTCAGTGTATCCCACAAAGGGCCGAAAAATGTCCGTAATGATTCCTGGGACATAAACAGACATGTATGAATTTCCACTGAATCACCACGGGACACCCAGTAGCAACAATGGTATTTTTCTTTTTTTTTTCGCCCCTTCCCCCTTTAAAATTTCAATAACGTACTTTATGGCACTATCTCTCCTTGCAGGCACCCATCCTCCGTCAACAGAAAATCACTTTGCACTCTCATGAGGAAAAACACGAACATTTTAACTATGGTCACAGAATGTTTGTATACACAGAACGATACAATGTGAGAGTGAGGAAGTACTATAACTATGGCTCACAAACAGTGTAAATAAGTAAATTTATAAAAAGGAAATTGTAAATGAAAAAAAAAAACATGCATTTGTATTTCATGCTCCAATTAGCTTTAAAAGCACCATACCACACAGGTACAATGGTACGAACACCAATTTATAAAGAGGCAGGCATTCACCCTGGTATAAGTTACGCCTCATCCAGTGAAAATTTGAATTTCCTACCTTTCGCCCCCCCCCCCCGCGCCTTTTGTATCCGCCAACAACACTTTTAGTAGTCCATTTTGTAATGAAAAGGTTTGTTTACATTTCGAGTTCTTTTGTGCTAACGTCCATTAGAGTGGTTTCGGTTGGAAAATCAGTGCTTTGTTTAACAACAGAAGTTACAGACATTTTCCACCTTCGTTTCCAATATTTACAATTATTGTGTATTTTTGTTCCTGTGCACGGCAAGTGTTCATTATATCATTATCAGCACAAAAAGCCCCCAAACACTTTAAACGGAAGTGGAAATATATTTCATTTTACCCCTCTATAATTACGTGGAAGACAAGCTTTCAAAACGGAAGAAAGAAAAAAAAATGATTGGTTTCTTCTGTTTCTACTTATATAGTCATATATTCTTAGAAACATAACAGTTATATAAACAAAAAATACAGAACATATATCCTTCCGCGACCCTTTGTCATTGGGCGCTACTTTACCAACTACAACCATTTGAACTTTTATGTTTGCAACACCTACAATTTACCTTAAGAGCATGACATATTAAAAATATATATATATATTTTTCTTTTGCTTGTTTTTCATAAGTGAAAGGAGATAATGAAATACAACTTAACACAATCATAGATAATGTTATTCTACAACAGAAAATATGAACGAGAAGAAGTTTCAGTGTTGCCATCCATAAAATTACAGTGTTGCCAGAATAACATTTCCCCCAAAATCTAAGTCAGCGACTAGAGAAACAAACTCAACTGCATTTGGTTACATGTCATGTTGTTTTGGTTTCTTGTGAACTCTAAATAACATTACTATTTAATTTTAATAGCTATATGTTAAAACTATTTCGTTTATTACAAACTAAATACAACTATTATTTTAAAAATATACCAAAACAACATGATACGTAATCAAATGCAGTTGAGTTTGCTCCTCTACTCGCTGCCTTAACTTAGATTTTGGAGAAATTGTTATTCTAGCAACACTGTAATTTCTTTGGATGGCTACACTGAAAATTCTTAGGTTCATATTTTCTGTTATAGAACATCTACGATTGTAGTAAGTTGCATTTCATTATCTCCTTTCACTTATGAAACACAAACAAAAGAAAAATTGTCAATTTTGGATTATTTTTAGTAAGTCATATTCTTAATTCTAAAACTGTTGAGAACCCCTGCTGTACACATAGGCCCATACTTATTTTTATGTTACGATCAAAGTTTCATTATAAGTGAAAAGAATACCCTACTGCGGTGGAAACAATTCGATACTTATATTAATTTATACTACGTGCATACAATACACAAAGGGATTACTGACTATTTGAAAGTTATTTATGTGCAATAAAATAGGAATCACGCACACAGCTTAAAAGATCGAAAAACATGTTTCGCTCTCTCATGTACTTACTCCATGTACGGAAAAAGAAGAAGAAGAAAACATGGCTATTTGAGTTCGTGTTTTACGCCGCTAATACAGTGTTTGTCCTTCACAAATGGGATTATGCACTTGCAACATGGAAACATGAGTAAATCTCGCGCAAGCTTCGGAAGAGTCCTTTTGCATCACTTTTTGTCCTCCCTTGTGTTGCACTTGGTCTATGATCTCTAACCTCTTGAAATGTTCAAATGGAAGACCGTGATTGATTAACACTTGATATTCTTAACACTTGAATGTAATTATTTATGGTTATAATTTGTTTTTGTTAGGAGAACATCTGGTTTACTGGTCGCGTACAGAATTGCACACTCCTTGATGCGATATTTATTGCATTCATAACTTTGGAACACAGAGACCGATATGGGCAGCCCCCTTTTGTAACGGTTTCTTTCTTTAAGAGTCTTCATCCCGGCGAAATTAAAATACCGCTAATTTTACAGTAATTATGTGATATCTTCAAACAGATAAAATATAATCGAAATGTGGAACAAGAGCGCCCTAGACAATATTATTTTACATGAGAAACCGTTATCACGACTCACTTATCTGCTTTCGATTTCGAGCCATTTTGAAAATCGGCATTTATTTTCGCGTTTCTAAACAGCTGAAAACGGAAAGCCGCTAGGTGACTTGTGATAACGGTACCTCATGCAAAATAATATTGTCTAGGGCGCTCTTGTTCCATATTTCAATTATCTTTTATGTATTTGAAGATATCACATAATTACTGTAAAATTAGCGGTATTTTAATTTCGCCGGGATGAAGACTCTTAAGTAAAACTACTACGTGTACTGAATGATTGACCGCTGCGTCTAATAAATCAGTTACGATTGGCCAATATATGACGTGGTAAAGTTGCTCACGAGACGAGACAAAACAACAACGTTTTCTCGCCTCAGTAAATTGTGTAGAAGTATTGTCTCATCTTGATTTTCGAATGATTGTTTTTTCCCGTTTTGTAAATTTATGTCCCGACTTTTTTTCTTAATTTCACCTAGAAGTTACCAGAATTCTTCTGTTTGACGGGAGGCCTACGAAAAGTGTGATAGAACAACGTGTAAACTATTTTTATTATTCGAGTAGGCCCTACATTGTGTAATAACTCACTATGTCTTTAAACGTTGATAAATGCTCTTCCTTGGATTCCTACAGTTACTTTTATCTATGTATAGTTTTTATAGTATGCATCATCTTAACACTAAAAATAGGGTAACCAAATATCTCGTTTTTAACGGGATTCTGTCCTTTTTCAGGCCCGAAAAAAAAAATGCTAACAACGCAATATGTCAATTTTTTTAAAATAGTTGTTTCGTTCCTGACTCGTAGTTAAGTAGTATAATCATAGTGTCAATTTAAAAAATATTTCTTGTAAGGACTCACATTTTTTTATTATTTTTTTAAAAGGAAAAGTCAACCTTTCTAATTAATATTGGAATAAATGTGGACTTTCACCTCTCCTGTTCAACGTCTATATATAAGAGACTATGAAAGAATTCTTTGACAAAAACGAGAAAGGCGTAAAAGTAAATGGCCAGACACAATAAAGTTTGCTGATGACATAACATCGATAGCGAAGAACAAGGGTGGGGGTGGGGGGAGCTTGCAGGAAACATTTTCAAACTTGAACGACCAACTGAAAAAAAAATGCAAAATGAAGATAAATAAGAAGAAAACCAAAGTGATGAAGTGCACAAAAACAGGACATGAGGGGGCAAATGTATGGCTACATGGAGGGAAAATCGAAGACATTAAGACGTTCCCCTATCTAATATTCTCGAACGGAAGAAGTGAAAAAGACGTAAGTTCCAGAATAGCGCAGGCTAAACAAGCATTCAATAGGAAAAGAGGACTGCTAACATCAAGAAATGTGCTGTTGGACGTTCGTAATCGATTTATTAAGATCCTGGTATGGAGCGTGGCGCTTTACGGATCAGAGACGTGAACATTGAGAAAGGCTAAAATATCCAAGCTGGAAGCATTTGAAATGTGGTGTTGGCGCAGAATGCTGCGCATATGATGGACCGAAAGGAAAAGGAATGAAGACATACTAAAGGAAGCTAATAAAGGACGACAGATCATGAAGATAATAAGAAAAAGAAGAAACAGCATGCTTGGTCATCTTATTCGGCACTTCGATTGGATTACCGTGCTGATAGAGGGAAAGGCAGAAGGAAAACCAGGAAGAGGAAGATCAAGGATAGAATTCTAGATGCAGTTATGAAGAAGAGATCTTATCAAAGTATAAAATAGCTCTCCCAAGGGAGAGAAAAGTTTTAAAATTTCCATGTTGCTCACCAACCTATGGTTGAGTGATCAAGAACAAGAATATATACGTATATTGACTATGAAATATTTTAACATCCCACGATTATGCAATGAGGGCAAGGGAGACGGTGATGATGACAAGTGAATGAAATGGTAAAATGAAGAAAGTGGGAGAACGCCGAGAAAACCCACGCACACGGTGTTTGTCCACCATAAAGCTCACTTAGCGTGAGCTGCGATCGAACCAGAGACCTCACGCACCAGAGGAGAATACTCTACCACTGAGCCATCGCGGCCCCTAGTCAAAATGTTTTGTAAGGTGCAGGCAGTGAACTGACCAATCCTACGGATTTTCAAGTCACACATAAGGTAAGTTTAGGCTTAGCAAGGACCATACCATGTTATGATTCAGTTTCCTCTAATCCTTCGTGCGAGTGAACGAGGAAGATATATCACAGAATGAATTCCCATGCAGTGGATAACTCCGTTTGTAAATTTTCCTACAACGCGATGCCATTTTAGCTTCCCATCTGTTGCCACCAAATTTCAGTTATAAGGAAAAATGTTCTCAAAAAGTTAGAAAAAATTAAATATTTCAGTTTAATGTTCCAAGGTTATGCTCTTTTGGTTACGGAAGACAATAATTAAGCCAAGCGAATGATGCTGAAACAATTAGTGCAATGAAAAGTGGGAGGAAACGGGAGTACCCCGAGAAAACTCACGGACGCGATGTTGTCCACCACAACTTACTTGGCCGGGATCGAACCAGAGATGAACGATCTATCACTGAGCCACCGTGCCCCCTCGAAAGGTTAGAAAAGCATATTAGTTGCATTAACGTGTCGCAGAATATTTCTCCTACCTTTATCTTTTATTCTTTCTTTCTTTCTTTATTCAGAGAAAGCAAACGTAATAAATTAGACTATAATTGTATCAACGTTAATTATTACAACATAAGTAGACTAACTTTCGTACCATATTTCACCTTCATTTACGTGTACCTTAAGAGGCCCCATCACGGTGTGATTAAAATGCCGCTAATTTTACAGTAATTATGTGATACCTTCAAATAAATAAAAGATAACCGAAAAATGGAACAAGAGCTCGCTAGACAATATTATTTTACATGCGATACCGTTAGCACGACTGACTTATCTGATTTCAATTTCCAGCCATTTAAAAAATCGGCATTTATTTTCGCGTTTATAAATTGCTGGAAGCGAAGAGCTACTAGGTGACTCGTGATAACGGTACCTCATACAAAATAATATTGTCTAGGGCAATCTTGTTCCACATTTCGATTATTTTTTTTATATATTTTAAGATATCACATAATTACTGTAAAATTAGCGGTATTTTAATTTTGCAGTGATTAGGGCTCTTAAGACCTCTTTTGTAAACGCTGCCGAACTACAGTGCAACATGCGTACACTACGCGCGTATTTCCAAGGCAAGCGACGTATCCTGGCATCTTATAGAGTAATCGTACTTTCAATTGACATGATATCCAGTGACCTGCATGATGCTATAGAGCGTCCCACAGAAATTCAATGAAATCTGAGTAATCATCTTTTCGGCTAGGCCAAATGTATTCGCTGAACCTACGCAGTTGCCGTTCTCGAGTTAGAAAGGAGTGTAGGAGTGGATCAAGCCCCCGATAATCGAAGTATTAAGCAGACAACACAAATGATTTCTAATTCGTCACATAAACACAAAATAATTAGAAATTTGTGTTTACCACTAGATTACATTTATTTGTCCACATTGTGAAATATTCACAAACCTTATTGTAAAAATCAGTCCATGTTGATATTGAAGATTTCTGACTTTTTTTTTTTTTTAAATATAAGTTTCTATAACACTGAAGTGCCGACAGAAACACGAAGGAAAAAAATGATGACATGTTCATGTATGGTCTAGTGCACATAATTTATATTATCCCCCTCCCTTCCCTACATTTTATCGCCCACGCAGTGTGTTTATATCTAATAGTTCAATTACATCCTTGAAACACCCAACAACTCCGGAAATGTTCATTAATCTTTGGTTTCTTACTTGTTACAAAGTATACTGACTTTAAATTGGGTAATGACTATTTCATTTTTAGCGCTGACAAACGCTCTCAAATCACCAACTTGACGGATATAAACGATCTGTCACACAAAGCATCATATGTGAACATCACATCAGGAAGTTGATTTTGAAAAAAAATATAGATATATAACGCATATACATGTATAACGTGGATCTGTAAATAGCAGAATATGTATAATTGTCCATAGTAAAATAAAATGTATTTTTGAATTTCTTCTATAAAATGGAAATATATTTCAAAATCTTTGCAACAAAACAGAAATATATTTTTAAATCAGTGTAGTAAACTAACTAACCTATGCCTATGGAACCCGGAGGTTCAATGCCGCGTTCAGTAAAGCTTTCCACTGACTTCTATCCTTAGTCAATTGGATCCAGTTACTACTTTGTATTCCTATATCTGCGAGATCCATCTTAATATTGTCCTCCCATATGCGCCTAGGTCTTCCTACTGGTCGTTTTTCGATTGGTCTTCCAGTCAAGACTTTGAAAGCGTTTCTACTTTCTTCCATTCTGGCTACATGACCTGCCCACCTGAGCCTCCCAGATTTGATGACCGTAACAATGTTTGGTAAACGACATAAATTATTCAGTTCCTCGTTATGAAGTTCCCGCCGTTCGCTATTCCCGTTCCTCTTGGGTCTGAATATTCGTCTCAGGATCTTGTTCTCAAATAGTTTCAGTCTGCGTTCTTCCCACAGAGTAAGCGACCATGTTTCGCAACCATACAGAACAACAGGCATGATTATTAATATTATTTTATACATTTTAAGCTTCAAATTCCTCGACAGAATTTGTGACAACAAAAGATTTTGAACTGAACAATAACACGAATTCCTTGCTTGTAGGCGACATTTAGTTTCTTTGTGAAAATGATTTTGGTCTGTTAATACTAATCCTTGGATATTTGAAAGTTTTCACTTTATCGGAAGTATTATTTGATACTTTAATCCCGTGTAATAAAACTGAAGTGGATTTTAAATTTCTTCTGTAAAATGGAAATTTATTTATTTCTAGTTCATTGTAATCAAATGGAAATTTTATATATATTTCAGCAAATAAAACGGAAATTATATACATTTGTCTTCGTGTATTTATAATTTCTGTAACAAAATGAAAGTGAATATTTGAATGTCTTTAACCGCTTCCCGGATTAACCCAAGTTATTTCGTTTTACCAAGTAGGTCAGTTCTGGTCAAATTATCTTCCCAAACGTGATTATGTTGTACACGAAATATCTCGCAATAAATCATGAAAGAACGGTCGACGAAAGAAAGTGCGAATTTACTCGTCCTGGTCCAAATTGAAGCAAATGCGGAAATCTTAATAACTCGGATTGCTCCGCCAAGACCTGGTTACTTCGGATAAAGTGGAAGGGGAAGTGGTTAATAAAATGGCATCGTCTTTCTGAATATTTTAAATAAAACAGAAACATATTTTTGAATACTGTAAAAAAAATATACAAAGTTATTTTTCAATTTTTTGAAGAAACGTCTTGTTTTGTGGGACCTTGAATAAAGAATTGAGAAAGAGATTCCTACTGTATGGAGCACAAACATGGACATTACAAACAAATTATGGAAAGCGGCTGGACGCTTTCGAAATGTGGATGTGGAGAGGAATAGAGAGAATTAGTTAGGTCGAGCGGAAAACGAAGAAAGGGTGTTAGAAATGGTGGGGGAGAAAAGAACAATTTTATATATTATTAAGAAGAGGATGAGAAACTGGTTGGGACATTGGCTAAAAAGGAACTGTATCATCAGGGGCGTGCTAGAGGGTATAGTAGCAGGAAAAAGAGGGAGAGGGCGAAGAAGGCTACAACTAATGCACGATATGAAAATAGAAAAATCATATGTAAAGACAAAGAGGTTAGTGGAAGACTGTGGGGCATGGAAACTTCTCAGTTGTTGCAAGTAGCCTGCCCATGATGGGAGAATACCTCTGATGATTATCTATAAAATGGAAATGTATTTCTAACTATAATAAATTTCTCTTTACACTATTTTTGTTCTTAAAAAGCAAGTCTTTTATGTGATAAATACAATAGGGTTTACTGTAAATAGACTTAAATGAAAGCAATCGCGAAACTTGTTAGTGATGAAGAAGTGAACGTACATTTTAATTTAAGAATCTACCAACGCTAACAACTGTCCTGAGAAAGGTTGAGCAATGTGTTAACATAATGCAAGACATATTTCATGTGTCTAAAAACCCATTACACCTTTACCTACCTTGTGACCTCACAGCCGAGGAGACCGCTAGGATGACCAACAGAGATAACTTCACCGATGGACACAGTGTCATGTCTTTACAGCCAGCCATGTTGGAAACTCCGCCACTTGGTCCGCGGTATTCTTACGCACGACGTACACACGCATAAACACCAACCGCCACGCAGGTTCACGCACTCGTATACATGACGACGTACGCATACAGCCGCATCTGTGCACCTTCGCACGCAATGACAATCCCTCTTCGTGTTCTTAGCGTTTTCTTGCAATGGTCACATCTATCCTTTTACACGAGAGAAAGAGAGAGAAGTTATCTGAAAATAAAAGAAAAATTAAAAACATAAGTTTCTGGTCAAAGATATAAATGTACATTGTAAAAACAAAAGCAACAATATACGTTTTAATTAAATCTCAATTAATTTTTTAGATTTGTTTTTCCTGCGTACCAATAAAAATGTTTAGCAAGCACGATAACGTTGCTTTCGTTACGGAAATCTTCACTTTTGGGGCTATAAAGACGTAAATAGAAGATACAGATGCCAAAGCAATATGCGAGACTTCTACACGAAGGAAACAAATATAATGCAACATTATAAAGGCGTTTCTAGATCACTTTATATATATATATATATATATATATATATATATATATATGGTTCTCAAAATTTAATCGTTATCTATTTATTATATTTTTAACTTTTCCCAACATGGTTCCTCGCCGTTCAATCGCTAGTTGCAAACATTTCCATTCTGGTTTAATATAGAGCGAAACTCGACCACAATTACATTCTTCACTTGCAACATCTTGCTTTCTTAGAAGGAAATATCAGAAGAGACATATTACCAGAGCAAGAGAGGTTCGTTCTGCTTCCAAAAGAGCGGACTGCAGAGTCACTAGTTGAGACAGTTCACATGGTACTTCAGCCGTAATCTCAGGTAGGTAAGGCTGGGATTGTGGCATTTTTCTAGTTTCGAGGAATGTACAGATCATGGAAAGGCTTCTGCAGGGTGAGATTCGGTATAGTGATGTCAACTGGCTCGGCTCGAGCCCTGAGCCATCAGCTCAGCTCGAACTCCGGCTCGGTTGTGATGAACCATCGGCTCGGTTCGGGTGAGCCATCAGCTCGAGCCGGCTCGGTTGTGATGAACCATCGGCTCGGTTCGGGTGAGCCATTAGCTCGAGCCGGCTCGATTGCGATGAGCCACCGGCTCGGTTCAGCTCGGCTTAGGTGAGCCATCGGCTCAAGCCGGCTCGCTTGGGTGAGCTGTTGGCTCGGCTCGGCTCGGTGGTGACTGAGCGGTGAGCCGAGCCGCTCGAGCCGTTGACAACTCTAATTCGGCACTTACGGTGGCGCCGGGACGTCTTCTAGAAACAAAACAGAGATATAAGCTTTCTGAATTCTCAGACGATGGCACTAGATATTTCGGTTCATTCCTACTCTGTATGGGAGTTCCCTCCACCAGTAGGTATGCTGCAATCTATAGGTGTACCTTAAAGATTTAGTTGTTCGAAGTAGAGACAGGAAGTATTATTCCTTTTCTGGAATCGATTCTTTTCCAATTCATTCCAACCAAGGATTTGTTTCTCCGAATCGAACTCTTTAGTTTTGGTAAGTTACCCATATGATTCTGACTTCTTTGGTTTTCACGTTTTATTCTTCCAAATAAGGGTTTGAACTTTCTTCGGAATCGAGTCTTTTCGTTCCGATGAGTTGAATAGCTCCAAGTTCCGTGATTCCTTCTTTCAGCCAAATTAGTCAAACCACTTTTGTTAACTGATAAGCTATTGCAAAAACTTGGTTTGAACAGGAAAGTGGGGAATAAAAAATAGAAGTGTACATAAAGAGGAATTGCCATGTTTCAAGATATTCTAAGAAAGTTTAATTTCTTCCTAATTTCTTGCCATTGTAAATCATTTCACAAGAAGGAAGGTTTGGTTGTTTCTAGACATGCGCAGTAGGTTCATTATATGCTTCTTCGTCACACAATGTCTACGTTCTAAAGTATTGCTTTTGACTACAGTACTTCCATCCATATCAATCCATCAAGTGAATATACTCATCTGTTGTTTGGTTCCGTCATCAGGTTCCATTAACCGATTCCCACTGATACAATCCATCAACTACACTGAATGAATCCACGTAAGTGAATCCGTCTTTTGATTCCGCCAAAGTCAATTCAGATCTTTTCCTTTCGCTGAACGATTAGTTCTTTTGGAACATATCATTCCAGAACTACCCATAACTAGTTCGCACCTTCGCGGAACTTTGAACTGAGCACTTCTTCATCCAGTATCAACTAATGGAAAAGTGAGCGGTCTATGAGAGAGGTACTTGGCCATTCCAGCATGGGTAAAGATATTACTGTGCTGTATTATTTTTAAGTCCAAATAACATTGTGCAGCCCCCCAAACAAATAATGCATGGAATTTAGTTGAAAAGTACTGAATATATATATTTTTAAGAGTTTGGTTTACCATACTACCTTTTACATATTTACCCTGCCCATTTTCCCGGGAAACAATCTCAAGAACCACCTGGGGGATCACCATCAATTTTGGGGAGAATGCAAAAGGTCAAAATTTAGGAATCGACTACGTTGATGTAGGTAGTATTGAGACCGGAAGTGATAAAAAAAAATCAACCATTTCCACTTATTACGTTGGTCACTACGAAGAAAAACTGTAATACTAGCGAGAAATGGTTTCCTAAAGTCGATTACGTGTGTCAAGTGCACGTTTCATTTCCTCCTTGACTAGCTACTAAAACTCGGAAGTGAAAATTCCATTACAACTTCCGGTTCAACACTGACTTACATTGAGATAAAAAGGTAAGAGATAGGGAGATCTTTTTTTGTGTGTGTGGAACCGATTTAGCGTTCTAAGAATATATATCGAGTTTGCTCTGAACTTTCTATTCAAACCGGAAGTGGCAGAAATAAACCACTTCCGGTTTTAACGTTGGTCTCTATAAAGTAAAAACGGTAATAGCTAGCAAGAAGCAGTTTTCTGCAATCAGTTAAGTGCCCCAAGAGTAGATACCACATCCACCCTAATCTCTCTACTGAACCGGAAGTTGTAAGAAATATACTACAACTTCCGGTTTCAATATTTATTGAGAAAATATCACTCCAGACTAACCAAATTTCTTCATGTGGTGTACACGTAATACTCAAATTATTCTTATTCTATTATTGATTATATTATATTATTTATTTATTTATTTGCTTCTGAAGACTTATTTTATGTTCTCAAAGGTCCATACTTTCTAGCTTGGGCAACGCTTATCCAGCAGAAAAACTACAGTGCCAATATAAGGTTAAGAATGAACATAATGTACATTTTACTCCAGATTTTCAGATGTTTATGAGGCATTTTGGATTATTTGGTACAATTTACAGCAGCAAGGAACATTTAGGGAGCTGTACACTATAAAACTTCCTTTCCCCTGAGAATACAGCCTTGTGCACAAGTGATGTTAATTGCGTAATTTCGGATTTTAAAGGGACTAGAGCGTGTACTTATTCACTTACATGGTACAACCAAGCGAAAGCCACAAGGATTCTCACGCGTCACGACTAGTCTATACAGACAACAACACGTGTATGCTTTCAGCTTCAGTATCTAGCTGCCATGCTAAGATGAAGTTAAACTCTTATTCCGCCATTTTGAATTAAGAGTTTCTTAGGTTTTTGGTGGGGGAGACCACTATTCCACTTCCAAGCAGAATACACGTGACTAGCGAATTCATGTTTCATATAGTTATAGCTATTATTATTTCGCTTGGTGAAATTATAGTAAACTTTCAACCTACGAGAACTCAATATCGAAACCGGAAGCGGTAGATAAACACTCTCGATTTCTATAGAGAGACATAGTCAAGGAATCTGTTCTTATGATGCTCTCACCATTGGTTTAGTAGCTAGCGCGTGGGCCATTAATGCACAGAATCCCGGGTTCGATAACCTGTTAGGATCGCCTTGAAATTTTGAACGCAGTACGATGGTTTGGGTTCCACGTTAAACTGCGAGTCCACGTCTCAAATAGCCTCTCTGAAATAGAAGTAAGTAAATAATAGAACTTAACAGTACAGATAGTCCTTTTAAAATCTTCCTATATTTAATTGTTACTATACATTGTAACTTAGGAACGCCCAGAGTTTTTGCAGGAAAGAGGGAGGGGGCAAAATAATTAATCTGTTTTCTATTTCTTTCTTTCTCTTTTTAAAGATAAATTTACAAAACAGAAAAAAACTGATAAAAAGCATAATAGAATACTACTTCAAAAAGAGCAGGAAAAAATATTCTCAGGTAGAAAGAGGGAATTAAAAAAGAGGCGAAAATGAGCAGATAGGGAACAATTCACGTTTTATGCGAAAGGAAGAAACCTCAGCAGTATTAAGCTTAATGGTAGAACAGGGGGCAGGCATTATCTCAACGGTGCCTCTCATAAATATAGGAGTTGAAAAGAACGTAAAAATTCGAATAAAGAGCAAGATAGGACTTTTTTTTAAAAGAAAAAAATACACCCATACAACCTCAAGATTTAGAATAAATCATAAAAAGTTTTCCGGAGGAGAAGGGATACTTTTAAAAGAAATGCAATGGTCTTATTCAGCAGAAACTGTCTTAAATAAGAGGTTATCGTCTTACATTTTCCTCAAGAGTTAAAGAGTCTTCATCCCGGCGAAATTAAAATACCGCTAATTTTACAGTAATTATGTGATATCTTCAAATAGATAAAAGATAATTGAAATATGGAACAAGAGCGTCCTAGACAATATTATTTTGCTTGAGGTACCGTTATCACAAATCACCTAGTGGCTTTCCGTTTTCAGCTGTTTAGAAACGCGAAAATAAATGCCGATTTTCAAAATGGCTCGAAATCGAAAACAGATAAGTCGTGATAACGGTTTCTCATGTAAAATAATATTGTCTAGGGCGCTCTTGTTCCACATTTCGATTATCTTTTATCTATTTGAAGATATCACATAATTACTGTAAAATTAGCGGTATTTTAATTTCGCCAGGATGAAGACACTGAAACGAGAAAGTAGCTTAGGGTTTCAAGCTTTGTATACTTACTTCTAGGTACAATCGTGATTCAAAAACCTGGTCACTCATTTCGTTTTAAGAAACCCAAATAAAAGGTGAAACATCACAATGTTTAATATTAATAGTACGGTACTTGATCGGTTGATTTATAGTTTAGTGCAGTGGTTCTCAACGGATGTGTCACGATGGTGTGTCACGAGGTCCCCTAATGTGTGTCGCAAAGAATTTAATAATAATTAGTTAAAATTGAGACTGACTGTACCAGTCAAACACCTCCAGCGGTAACAATAATGCTCAAGCTATATAGTGTCATAAAAACTAATTGGTTTCACTTTTATAATAGATATTATTATTATTATTATTATTATTATTATTATTATTATTATTATTATTATTATTATTATTATTATTATTATTATTATTTATAACAAAATTATCAAACAAGTGTATCGGATGTCCTGACGTTCAGTAAAGGGTGTCGTCTTTCAAAAAAGGTTGAGAACCACTCGTTTAGCGTACCTCAACAGAACAGCGGCCATATGAACATAGACCTACAGCTTAGTGTGGGACTTAAACATGAGCTTCCTCCATTGCGCTGAGAAAACAACATATGTGGCGTACGTAAAAACGTAGGTTACATGCGCAAATCCTGTAGTTTCTGCATTTAACATGCAACCGTATGTAATATGCTGAAGCAAACGTATAACTGAAAACGTATGTTTTATACGTGATTTTCGTATAACTGTTCCGTATAAACGTATTTTCCATACCAAAGAAAAAACTGTATATAGACTGCCAGAATCTCACATTCAGATGGACGTATACAACATATAGCTTACGTATGTAATATACGGAGAACTGTTAGATATTAGACATCCTGCAGCGATATGATGTAAGCGAGGGAAAAGGCAATACGTGTGCAGCACATGGATAACGTATGCTCCGTACAGATTTCCGTAGTAAACATATGGAATCCGTATATTTGTACAATATATCGCTGTTCGGATAACAGATTTTTCTCAGTGTGGGAATCGAACCCACCGACAGCGCTAACGCCAATCATATGCCACGAGAAAACCTATAGTAATAATAATAATAATAATAATGATAATAATAATAATAGTAGTAGTAGTAGTATTAATAGTTTGTTAGTGTGAAGTATAGCACCGAAGCCATGTAAGATATGGACCAACAGCTTAACGTGCGATCTAAGCATTGCTCCTACTGGGAATAGAACCCGGATCGCCCATACTGACATGGGGTAATTCTATTTTCTACCCACGATCAGTGATGATATTAGAATATTTCCTCCGAGTAGGAAATTTCAATACACTGAGGGTGAATAGTGGTACTGCGAAAGTACTGGAAATCTTACGATGGAGCCAGTAATAGTAGTAGCAGTAGTAATTGTAATAGCAATACAACTAGTTATCCATACACTGCCTAACACTTCCCCAGTAAGACAATGAGAACACTTTTCCATGCAGCAAAGTACAGTACATTGCACAGCAAATTAATGGACTTTACATCTTTTCCGAACTTCCATTGCACCCCCCCCCCCCCACCAATTACAAATTTCTGAGCAAACTACTGTGATAATAGATATTATAATATTCAAACAGTTTCAAGATGATGAGCAATTTATATTCTGAGTTTCTACGTAATTTGCTCTGCATTCGCTAAATGCAGAGACAGGAGGGATAGAAGGAAGTTCCAACCCAAAATTTTCCATCAACATTCAGCGCCGCGGTGTCACGTCCTGGGAAGCTGATTAGAGAAACAAATGCGGTTTCATCAGATAACGAAGGATAAGCTTGAACAGTGCGTAAGGTTGAAAAAAAAAGACAGTACACAGTGAGGTGTACTCAAACACCTCTATGTCTATAGTTCTCTTTGTTATGCTGAGCTGAGCACCTGTGAGCCAGGGGCGTCTGCAGAACAGTGGGCAACAGAAGAGATCTTTTTTCTTTTCTTTTTTGGCGATGTGAGCGCCGTGCGCCATCACCTTCCAGTAAAGGAAAAAAGTCCCTTCTAAATGGTAAAATGACGATGGAGAGAAGGTAGTTTGGAGCACCTGTGTCGTCCCTTCAGTGACGATGCACTTTTTTTTTCGAACGTTATTTCCAGTACGAAAAAAAAAAAAAAAAGCTGTTCGAGCTGTTGCCATCACTTTGGTTATTCTATGCTAGGTTAGTCTCCCGTTCTCTTCTGTTTGCATGGTTACCTGCTGTTGCGTTCGAAATTATAACACGTTGACGCTTCAAGAGTATATCACTTAGGTAAAGACATGGAATATATGATACGCTGTAAAACGTTACAGGCAAGCATGTATTTGGTCGTAAGTACCAGCAATACGTTGCAAAGAAATAAAACGCCTTTTCAACATAAACTGGATCCATTTTTTTTATAGATAAAAAACTACAAAACTTTACAGCAGAGACATACAAGGACATCAGATGAAGAAATGATTTATTTATAGTAAGAAATAAATCACTACTCGGTTTTGTATCTGAAACACTATACCCCTACAAGGGAACCTGGTATTACATGCTCAGGAAGCACGAGCGTTAGTAACTAATTTTACGAATTATAGTATTTCCTGTTATAGTCGCGCCGCATTTGAACCGTCCTTCTATCACGTAGCATTATTGTATAAACCAGGGGACAGCGCGCGCTTGTCGTTTGCTGCTGCTGACTTAATGTCCTTGGAAGCACTTAGCTACTTGCCACGTCACGCTAATAAACAAAAGTCGTACAGCTGGGTAAGTTCCGGGTTGTGCGCTAAATCCATGTGATCACTCTCAAGAGCCGCCACTACCATCAGTGACCACTTAGCCATGTGAGACCACACGGATTCCTTATAATTTGAAAATTCAGGTCTAATATTATAAATTATCAAACTACCGCGACGCATGGAAAATCAGTGCAAGTAAATTAATTTAGATATATGAATACAGGTAAATAAATTCTGCTGAAGAGTATTAGAGAAGATTCACGTGATTCCATATCCTTTTATCTTAGACAACCAACATTTCTTTGCTGCTGTTTGGGTTGCATAAAAGCCAAGGAATGTAATAGATTTTAAACAGAATATGGATAGCAACAGTTACCCGTGAATAAGTTAACGGATTGACTTTATCAACAAACTTGTTCGACATAATTACAATAAGGAAAACTACATATCCTTTAGATATAAGCAACCAGCATTTCTTTGCTACTGTGTGGGTTGCATAAAGGCTAGGGAATTTCAGGTTTTAAACGGAACATTGATATCCAGTGTTTGGTGAAGATGTTAACGGATTGACTACATTAACGAACTCACTCAAGATAATTACAGTAAGAAACACTGTATATCCTTTACATATAGGCAACCAGTATTTGTTTGCTATTGTCAAGGCTGCATAAAAGCTAGGGAATGTTATAGATTTTAAACAAGATACGAATATCATCGTTAGCGGTAAAGATGACTGATTTGACTCTATTCATGAATTCGGTTGGACAATTGCTTTAGCTGTCTATTGCAAAAACATAATTCAAAAACTCGTTTCAGTTCAAGGCTTACTGTACGGTGTAACGGACGAATAGATGTACGCCAGTACTATAATAGCAGTACAATCCTTATACATCTGACTGCATGATCCTAATATATCAACGGACTAAATATATTTTTAAAAACAATTTACAATTGTGGGTGAGAGTTTTAAGCAAGGGGTCAGTTTATCAGAAAGGAACTTTACACATGAACGAGTATGAATCCGAGAATGAACACAAAGGACTTATTTTCCGATATTTCCGTTGGTGACTCTTCAGGGCGTCTGGTTTAAAGCAGTGGCGTGTTTCGAAGCCATTTGTCATTTAAAATCTCTCAACAGGCAAAGCCGGATTTCGTTGAATTGAATCAGGGCTTCTGTCAGCTACCATGATATGTGTTGTATAAAAGGGTTTTCTGATCAATACAGCGATAACAATAGGGCATGAAACACAACAACGGGATGGTTGTTGCAAGCTCGGGAGCAAAATATGAAAGAACTTCTCAAAAACACACACACCACCTACAAAGAATTATTTATTTATATGTATAAACAAAATACGGAAAGAAATCAAAACATTTTGTTTCGCGCTTATTGTCTTTGAGTTTGTTTTCTTTTTTGCTTAAAAAAGTTGTTTTTGTTTTAACGTAAAAACGTTTTGATGAAAATGCGAGAAAAAACTTATTTTTGGAATAATCGAAAAAAGTTTTAAAGAAAAAATAAAAATCAGAAACAGAAACAAGTTTTGCTTTCTTCTGATCTCAAGTGGCGTTGACGGAAAACATGCCGAAACCTACTTTTTATTTTTACTCTTTCTTTTGTAATACACGTGTAAAAAAATATCCTAGGAAAGGGGTTCTAAACCTATACACAATATCAGCGTGGAAGGGGAAAAATGAAATGAAATATTGCAGTTTTACGTCCCATCTTTATGCCGGCTAGACTAAAGGAGACGGTAATGATGAGAAATGAATGCAATGGTGGAATAAAGAAAGTGAGAGAAAATCCCGAGAAAACCCACTTTGTTTGTCCACCACAAAGTTTACTTGGCGCGAGCTGGGATCGAACCAGGGACGCAACGCACCAGAGGTGAACGCTGTACCACTGAGTATATATTGTAAAATTTATCTTTCCGAAGTGTGCCCATTAAATGTGAAATTTAATATTACAGACGTAGGCTAATGGTTTAGGGATTAGACTCACGTCCGCGTGGTACCGGTTCGATTTCTGACCGGTGCTTCTCAAGATTTTTGGCACCCACATAATCTCGTGGGGCAAACTGGGGAGTCACGTGAGTAAATATGTAGTAACCACTAGGTCTAGAAACCTCGTGATACGCTTGTTAGAAATCACGTGTCTGTCCCTAGGGTAGACATAGTTGATCTAGTCCCTAACATGGCGTTGGAGCTGTTCAGGCCCAAAAAAAGGACTGTTACGCCAAACGATTAGTTTATATATATATATATATATATATATATATATATATATATATTACAGTGTAATATTTAAAGTAAATTATGGAAATTTTCAAGAATATTCTCAGCACATTATTCAGCGAGAATAGGTATTTATAACACCCGCAAAACGAAAACTGAAAATATCCAGCTGAAACCTCCAATACCTTATTCAAAAACGGTTCAGTCAACTTCAAATCATCAACTCTATTTAATATTCAGGTGAAGGTAGATTACAGAAGACCCTTCAGGGGCAGTTCCCCCTCCCTTTTTGCTACTCTAAACACGTCATAATTCTGTAGAAAAAAGCTTCCAGTAATTGTATGAATTAACGTACCGTGTCTCAACTGCTCCCAAAAATTGAGGCAAATATTCTATAATAAGCGTAGGATATAATCATAATAATACGATACACGTACATGCATTACCTTACTTATTAGTTGTGGATAAAGGACAGTGTTGCCAACGAGATAACTTAAAATTCAGGTAGATTCGTGAAGAAGATTTGTGGGGGAAAATGACGATTTGAAAATATAACCAGAATCCTACTCTTGCTAAGACAGATGTTTTACCTATACAGGGTGGCCCAAAAGTAGGTATAAGTACCGTACTGATCACCTCATTGCATTTTATATCATTTCTTATTTTTTATCCATCGGTAGACTTAGTTTCTTTATTATTTGTTCTTAATGTCTTTTTACTTATATCTTAAGCTCGGAAGAGCTGAAACAAATAAACCTATAAGCTAGAATGATATACTTGATCAATGCAGGAGTGTATACCTACTTTTGGGCCACTCTGTATTTTAGTTAATTGTAGTCTTCATAATTTAAAAAAAAATCCTAGGGTACTTATCACTAATGATCAGTGTTAAATCATTATCTTGATCTTGTGAAATGGAGCAAGCTACGTGCATTTGTCACACAGTATTGATTCTTCGTAATTTGAGGCAAATCAAATCACTTACTATTTCATTATAGCCCTGCATTCAATCATTTCAAATTTGGATCATTTAACAATTTGAATCACAAATAGTACATTCAGAAAACGTCGAACCAACATCGTGTCCGTGGTGGACAACATCTTGTCCGTGGGTTTTCTCGGGGATTCTCCCGTTTCCTCCCATACTCTCAGTCCACCAATTCTTTTATTATCACTCACTAGAAAGTATGGCAGATAAAGTTGATTGTTTATTTAACAATGGTGTCCTTTAACAATGAAACTAACAACAATATGTGGAATCGAGACGTACCATTCCATAGATGTCTCAATCGTAAATGAGTGTGCCAAGTTTGGTTAGTTTGTGGTAGAAAGTATGGCAGATAAAGTTGATTGTTTATTTAACAATGGAGAAATCCAACGATTGTTTGTTTAACAATGGTGGCCTCGAACAATTAAACTAACAACAATATGGGAAATCGACTGGTACCATTCCCTAGATATATCTGTGGTAATCCGATGGGTGTGCCAAATTTGGTCAGTTTGTGGTAGAAAGTGTGGCAGATAAAGTTGATTGCTTATTTAACAATGGTGGCCTTCAACAATGAAACTAACAACAATATGTGGAATCGACACGTACCATTCCCTAGATATTTCAATCTTAAATGGGTATGCAAAGTTTGGTCAGTTTCTGTTAGAAAGTACGGCAGATAAAGCTGATTGTTTACTTAACAATGGTGGCCTATAACAATGAAACTAACAACAATATGTGAAATCGACACGTACCATTCCCTAGATTTTGTAACGTCCATTAGCCAGATTATATCTATTTTTGAACTATTCATTTTATTTTTGATTGTTTTAATTTTATTAGTTGTATATGTTAACATTGGTGACGGTGGCGCCATCTACCGTTTTAGACACAAACTATTTGGACGTTAAAAATAACCTTAATCATCCGTCTCCCTTAGCTTAAAGGACATAATCGTGGGACGTTAAACTGAAAGATTTTCTTGTATGCAATTCAAAAGCATCTGTAGGGTATAATGGTGTAGGATGCCAAGAGGATGGTGAAAAAAACGAAACAAAGAAGCACATGTTATCGAAAAATGTTACTTGGTTTCGAAATGCATTGCGAAATTCTGAAATCTCGAATTTCTTTTCAACATGGCGACGATCGCTTAAACACACGATTGTAAAACACCGAGACAATCAAGGATGTTATGAAGTAGAGAATCTGTCCATACAACAAAATCGTGAAGCCATACGTCACAGTTTCGCCACGCCTACTCTGCCCGCTCCGCACCACTAAGATCACAATGTTTCGAGCCAACAATAATGGCGGAAACGAGAGTAGTCAATCAAACGTGTCAGTTCAGACGATGCTCGGTTGTTTTCTGGCTTCATTGAGTTCATAGCATGAAGGTACCTATGGGCAGATCCTCTATTTTATAACATCCTTGGAGACAATAGTATTCTTCCGGCTACTCTGAAGTCCAGGGTTTGATTACCGGTGGGGCAGCACTGAACGCAGCACGGTAACTCAGACTGCACCCTAAACTGTCACATATAGCCTAGGTGCTAAAAAAAAGAGGGGCGCTTATCTTAAACCAACCAACAAATAAATCACCAGTTTGGCCGAAAATCACTAACGTTGGCACCATTGATTTAACAAAACACCTCACCCTTGCTGCTGGTTCGGAAACTTTTCTTTTTTTTTCTAAAAACCTAAAATAACGTTAAATATTATGTGAATCTTCTTCCCAAAAAGCTTATGCATTAATTGGTCTAGCTGTATTGTAAAAGATTCTGAGAAACGCTTTTGTCCAACATATTATTAGCCGAAAAAGTGTAGAAGAATTATTTTTCCGTAAGGAAAGTTAAAACGATGGAGAAACATGTGTCGTGAACAGCTGATTATTATGTTTTTTTTTCTTTCTTTCGGAGAAACCATTAACTACAGTATGAAATTAAGGCGACACGTAATAATAATAAACTTTTTTTTCTCTCTTTTTCTCGTGGTAGTGGTAGTAAGTTTTAGGCATTAATTTTTGCCCTGTGCTACTGAGACAAAAGACGGAAGCTGCAATTACCTTTAGTTATAGTCGTAATGAGTTCTGAAAACACCAAATTAGTTAGTGCTTGGCGCTGATTTCTATACTGTTGAGTTTCGAAGCATTTGCACCGTGAAGATAATGCGAACAGTAAGTCTCAATGAAATTGGATGCTTAGTTTATTTCAAAGTTCTGCACGCATAGCTATACGTGGAATTGAATTTTATGACATCCAAGCCGCTCTCTTTTTTCTCTCTTTATGTTTAAGACTTCCAAATTATTTCATGTTAAATATGGTACACCGTAGCCTAAGACTCGCGCCTGCGTGGTTCCGGGTTCGATCACCCGGCCAGTGCTTCCCAATTATTCGGCGTCCATCCAGTGTCATGAGGCAAACTGGGGAATCACGTAAATAAAAGACACTAGGTCCAGAAATCTGCTCATGTGCCTGTTAAGTGAGAGAGCGACGCAGCGCGCTCATCACATATTTAACGCTAGACGACGTAATTCAGCCGGTTGCTAACAGATGGCATTAGAATAGCTCAGGCTCACAAAGGGCTGTTACGTGAAGTGGTTAGATTTAGTATGGGAAGTCTTATAAAATAGATATGTCTGTCCGTCTGTCTGTCTCTCAACAAGTGTCTAGCAAAAACAGGTATCGAGTTAAGAGAAAGTAATTTTTTGTGTATAGATACAGCAGTCCAAAATTAGATAGATACAGTACTCCTATCTTAGCCATCTATTCAAACCGGAAGTGGTATAAATATACTATTTTCGTTCCCAACATTGATCACCACAGAACAAAACTTGGTAATACGAGGGCTGTTTGTTTTTCAATGTCTGTTAGGCCACCAAAGAAAAACTTAAATTACGAAATGAGGATAAGACAAAACTATTCAACTAGACGTCGCTCATCCCCCCAGACCAATAGAATGGCTGTTATTCAATCATTGTGAAGTATCGATCATGGGAAAACATATCAAGTGTAGTCGAAGCGCTCGCCAAGTGTGAACTACATAATGAAATTCGATTTCTCCAGCAGCTACTGAGTTCTCTGAAATTCCAGGACCAGGCAGTTCAGAATGTAGATCCTCACCTTTCGGCAGATCATACACCTTTCACGGACCACATGATTCACGCGTTCAGACTGGTCGTGTGAAGATAGAGATTTCCATTCTTGGCTACACAAGTCGTTTACGTCGGAAAATCCTTTCTTTAAACACTCTGCAGCACAAAAACCATCGCTTATGAAATCCCTGCTCTGTTATTTACTCATTCAACGATGAATTGCGACTATGTTATGCCCTTCTGTCTGGATAAATCAAAGATTATGTAGTTCGCACTTGGCGGGCGCTTCGATTGCACTTGATATGTAGTTCACACTTCGCATGCGCTTCGATTGCAGTAGATAAGTTTCTACGCTTGCTACTCTACGATATCCATTGAGCCCCTTTGTGTTATCTTCGTTTCATCATCTCATCTGGTTCTCCTCTGATGGTTTAAAGAAGAGGGAAAAAATAAGTCTTCATTCATAGCAAAAACAGGTTGTCTTGACATGGATTAAACGCTTCAAGAATGGTTATCATCTCCACCTATGTCTTTCTACTGAAACCGGAAGTAGAAGAAACCTACTACAACTTCCGATTTCATAATAATTATTTTCATAGAGCAAAACAGTAAATGATAGAGATAAAGATCTTCTGATAAGAATTCATCTTTACCCTTATCGTTCTATTCAAACTAGTGGTTGATATGAAAAAAAAAATTTTTTTTGAAAAATTAAAAACAAACGGCCTTCCCAAGGTGGTTAAGTTTTCTATCAAACACCGGTTATGGGTTTTCAAAACCACTTTGGTCTTACATCAAAAACCAGTTTGTTTTTAAAATCGGTTTAGTATTTTACATCAAAAACAGGTTTATTTTATTTTGAGAACTGGTTCGGTTTCGTATCGAAAACCGCTTTTAGTTTCGTGTCAAAAACAGGTTGCTATTTTCTATTAAAAAAACAACAGTTCCGGTTTTCCAAATCAAACTTTTTTTTTTTCGCTTTTTCGCTAAGTTGTTTGTAAATGAGAACTACAAGCACAAGACAAGATACCGGCTTCGCCGAAAATGACCCTGGTTTCAGTAAAAAACCCAGAACCATTGAGAAAAGTGAAAATTGGTTTCGGTCAACGGCTTTTTATAAAAACTTGTTTTGCTGTTCCGTAATTCAAACCAGAAGTAGTATAAATCTATGACTTCCAATTTCAACACTTACCGGTATCTTCATCGAGCAATAACTGTAAATAGCGAGAAGCAGCATTTGGTATGGCCTCAACGTTATCAGAGTAGGTTTAAATTTCTCTGATTTTATCTCTGTACTAAAACCACAATAGGAATTAACATCATTTTCAGTTCCAATATAGGGACCGCGGTGGCTCAGTGGTAGAGCGTTCACCTCTGATGCATGGGGTCCTTGGTTCAATCCCTGCTCGTGAGTTAGTGAACTTTGTAGTGGACAAACACAGTGTGCGTGAGTTTTCTCGGGGTATTTTCGCTTCCTTCCACCAGTGTTTCTTTCAGACATTTTTTTTTGGGGGGGGACACTTCCGCCCCAGAGCTCTAAGAGTGCCCCCTTCCGGCGAGATCAAAATAATACGTCTATAAAGTAATAATAAATAAAATAGTACTAGCAGTGCCCTCCCGGAATACTACGTGTGCCCCCCGCGGAACACTTTTTTTTTCTGAAAGAACGACTGCCTCCCACTTTCTCCATTCCACCATTTCATCCATTTCTCATCATCACCGTCTCCTTCACCCTAGCCGGCATAATTGTGGGACGTAAAACTCAAAGATTTCATTTCATTTTTTCAGTTTCAATATTGAACCTGTAGAGAAATCGGTAAAAAGACGAAAATGATTTTCTTCATATATGAATTCAAGATCCCAAGAATAGATCTCAGCTCTTGTTACTTTGTTACTTCTCTATTAAAACCGGATGTGGTAGAAATGTACTGGAACCTTTTTGTTTCGAAATTGATTCCCATAGAGACCAGAGGTTCTCAACCTTTTCCACAGACGTACCACCAAGGCATATTCAATATTGATACCACCATAAGCCGTATGTACCACCAAGAGCGGCTCACGTACCATCAGTGGTACGCGTACCACAGGTTGAGAAACCCTGCCATAGAGTAAAAAAGACTGTAAGATATAGCGAGAAACTGGAACATAGTCGTTCTATAAAGACTTTCAGTTTTGAAGTCTTCTAAAAATTCATATTAATTAAACGATACGATATTCTCTAGGTTTCATTAAAATTCATCTAATCTTAACTAATAGGGGACCAACTTGCGCTTTCCAGATATTTTGACAGTTTTAACAACTGCCAGCTTCGACAATATACGGATTTAAATAATTTAAGAAGGGATTTTATCAGCAAAGGAAGCCTGTGAAAGAAATGCTTTTCAATTGCAAAGTACTGCGGCGAGGAATTGTTATTGTCTTTTCAAAATTAAAAAAAAAAGAAAAAAGAAAAGAAAAAACAGCGGAAGGAAGTGACAGATAGCTATAATAACGCATTAGAAAAAAAAAAGACTCTGCTGGAAGTCTTTAGATATGAATATAACATCTTAATTGCTTGATTGTTATGCATGAAGACAGAGGAATCAACGGTAGTTTATTTAATAACGAAAGATAATAAAAAGAAAGTTAATACAGATATGAGAAGAGATGGATCGTGTATGCGTATACAGGCGCAAATATAGTAGTCTACCGAAGCAGGGTTGCCAACTAAGAGTACGAAACAGTTAAAATTTACGAGCAAAAAATGTACTATTCTTCAACGCCTTACCAGGCTGTTGTGCGGAGGACATCTGTATGAATTTGAAAATATTACCATATACTTTCTGATTATTCTGTCTGAAGTCAGGTTCTTGCCCACTTATCCTAACGTAGCTAGGCAAGACAATTAAAATAATACAATATGGTTAGGTGGTTCAGAAAAGAGAATGTCAAACTGGAAATTAGGAGGTGAAGTAAAGAGTTAGAATAAATTTAGAGTTAGATTAGAGCAATAGTTCCTAACCAGTAGCCCCGTACAGTGTGTCGCGAAATTTTACATTGTAAAAAAATTTCATAGGTAAATTTACAAAGAACGGTGGCAACCTGTTTGCGACTCCTCTATGTAGATCAATTTACACCTATAAAGTAAAATTACTAATATGAAATGGTGTAAAATTATATTTTTATCACTAAAAATATCATATTTTCTTAAAATTTACTGTAAATTTGTATAAAGATAAGCAAATATTGTAATTTAATCTAAGAAAATGTATATCAACTTGCAAAATGAAGGATAAATGATTTTACATTGATATTTGCCAATTTAATTACAAAAATATTTTTCAGTGTAGGATTTAACCACTTGAGATTGCTCCAAGGGCATTGCCAGGACGAACTAAAAGTTTTTTTTTTTTCTTTTTAAGTAACTTCTACATTTATATCAATTGTTCTATGTACTTTATTATTATACTCATTAAACGATTCTTATAATATATCTATCCATTTATAATTTCCTTGAGTACTTAATTTTTTCCACATGTTTTGTTTAAGAGTCCTGTTAAAACGTTCTACAATAGGGGCCTATGTTGTTTTACAGACACATGCTCAGAATGGAGGACTCGAAATTGAAAAATTCGCAAAATATCATCTCTCTATGACTTACATGTTCCCGAGATATGGCTCCCGAAATCAACTTTTTTGGCCAATATCTAAGGAACAGTGACCAGTTGGCCAGTGGCCACCGGTTACTATTTGGTACCAAAATGATCACCATCCTCTTAGGCATTGGTCAATACCAATATGATCTCTCTATGACTTACGGTACCCGAGATATGTATTCTTAAGTCTCCTGAAATACGAACATATTTGACCAATCTGGGGAACGGTGTCTAGTTGACCAGTGACCACCGATAACTATTTGGTACCAAAATGTTAATCATCCTGTTAGGTACTGATCAACACCAATATCATCTCTCGTATGACTTACGGTTCCCGAGATATAGGTCCTTAAATCTCATGAAATCAGAATTTTTTGGGCCAACATCCCGGGAACGGCAAGAGTGACGCGAAAAATTCCCATCGCTTCTTTCAGAAAGTTTTTAATTCTCCATCAAATGGAAGACTCAAAATTCGAAAATTCGCAAATAACAGACAGACAGACAGACACACACACACACACACATACACACACACACAGAGAGAGAGAGAGAGAGAGAGAGAGACAGACAGAGGATTCAATAACGAACTTTTTTAAGTTTATTGAAAAAAACATCAATATAACTGAGGAAAGTAAAAACTTAAGGTCGTTGGAAACACTGTAATGGTAGCAGCACGTGGTTTATATAATATCTTTTTCTGTTTCTTTTTTTTATCTTACTTAATGAGCGTACCGTAAATCTGCCTTAATGTTAGACTGTTCTGACAGCAACAGGCTGTAGATATATGGTTAATATAAACAATGAATTTTAAACAAGTTACACCATTTTGTTTCTACTTTCTCATATAAATATCCGTTACACACAGCTCCTATATCAAGGGCTAAGCTTATTAAACTGTGTACGTATCACTTCCACTGATAATTGGAGAATTTCTCCTTGGTTATTACGTGAAATCCTAGATCAATTAGGTGTAATTGTCTCTGGCATCAAACGCTATTCGCCATCTCCTAATTCCAGAAGTGAGCTACACAAACCGCCATTTTAGTTAATAAGTTCGCATGGGACAAATAGCAAACATTTTATTCTCTCCAAAATTAATTTAACGTGCACCAGAGAGTATTTTTATTTAAAGTAATTGATCAAGGAAGCGGAAGTTTTAATATTGGTAACCTGAGCATCGCCACTGAATTCTACTCGTACAGTAGACTATCGAGTATCCGGCTTCCGTACTATATCTGGCCTAGTTTTCTTTCTGCAGGTCCGTATCCAGGGGGGTTTAGGAGGGCCGGCACCCCTAAATTTTTGCTGCCCCGCCTAAAGTTTTCACGGTAGGCTTCCAAATGAACTATAATATGGTGATGAACTATAATATGGTTTGGATCTCCCCCCCCCCCGTACATTTTTGGGCTGGCTACCGGCCTGTCTACGTGTCGTGTGCAAAATACAAGTTATGACAGAAAAACAGCAGCGTTTTGTTCCTTGTTCGTTGTTTATGTTTCGTCAGTGTGTGACGGACCTCAATACAGTTCCTGATTATAACTGTACAGTACGTACAGTACTGTATCCGTAAATTGTTCTTATGGTATGCTTTGTACTACAGTGAACTTTGGCCTATCGGGCCTGCCCGGCTGCCACATTAGACCGTATATTCGAGAGTCTACTGTATTTTGTGTAAAACAGATGAAAATACATAATAGTTATTAACCACATCCCGATAAGCTTGCTTTACATGATCTCTCCTCCTCTTCCATCCTGTAATTCAACTCTCTCAGAAGCGATATTATGTGGTGAGAAATATTGTAATATCACCAATATATCATCCATGGAACCTTACCGGTTTGTCGAAATACCAAAGTACTGTAATATCACCGATATATCATCAAAGGAACTTTATTGAAATATAAAAAAATATTAGGGGCCACGGTAGCTGAGTAGTACAGCATTCATCTTTGGTGTGTGGGATTCCTGGTTCAATTCTAGTTCGTGCCAAGTAAACTATGTGGTGGACAAACACTGTGTGCGTGGGTTTCCTCGGGGTTCTCCTGTTTCCTTCCACTTTCTTCATTCCACCATTTCGCTCATTTCTCATCATCACAGTCTCCTTTAGGCTAGCCGGCATAACCGTGGCACGTAAAACTTTAAAATTTCATTCCATTTTATCGATATATCGAAAATATTGTAGCCTAATATCAGCGATATGTATCACCGATCGATGTAACTTTATCGATATATTAAAATATCACCGATAGATGAAACTTTATCAATATATTCAAATATAAAAAATATTGCAATATCGATTTTTTTAAAGGCTAGCCGAAGGCTAGCATTCTTTAAGCAATATCGAAATGAATAGGATTAAATATATTCAAATATGGAAAAAATTAAATACAAAATCGAAATATTAAAATTGATTTGATTTGATTTGATTCTTAGTTTAGCGTCCCTTTCAGCAGCGAGGCTATATGAGACGTGGACCTACTGATTAACGTGGAATCCGAACCACATGAGCTCCCGCCGGGAATCGAACCCGGGCCCCCCAAAAATATTAAAATTGAAAAAAAAAATACTATCAAAATAGCAATACATGATCACCAATATTTTTATATCGATTTCTCAAAACTTTAATTATCTATCGATATATATCGAAATATTAATCACCAGTGGCGTTGCAGCCCTTCACGGATTTGAGCTTGATCCAACGTCATCTGTTAGCGACCTGTAGAACCACCTCGATCCAGACTAGCCACGAATGTGCAGTCAGCGCGGTGCATTACAATGGAGCTTCAACAGCTGTATCAGGAGTCTTTCTAGATCTAGTGACCGTCACGTTTTTATTCAGGCACAGGCAGGGAATCGAACCCGGGACCACGCGAACACGAGTCCAAAACGAGCTAACCACTACACTACGGGCCCCCCATATGGAAATATTGCAGTTTTATATTTAGAGGAGTAACTTCTAGAAAACAAAGAATATCTTCTTCAAAAGTAAACCCTGTCAAAGAACCACAAATCCTATTCTCCCCCTACTAGATGAAAATGTTTGTCTGTTAATTCAATATTAATTATGCCTATATATGTAGTTGTTCATTTACGCCCCCCCCCCTTTCACAATACAATGGGACAGATGCAAGGAAAGAAATACATGGTCCACTGAACTCCCAGATCTCAATCACCATTATAAATACGCATCATATAGAAAACGAACAATAGGTTAATATTAGTTGCTTTAAATTACTGAAGAAAAAAAGAAGTAAAGGAGTTTTTTTTTTTTTTGTCAAGACTTGATAACAGAGAAAAAAGGATGATTTTTTTCTGTCTCGATGGAAGAATGGAACAAAAGTCTTTTGTGCATCGAAGCTTGGAGAGGAAATGAGTGGCGCCGAGCTCTCTCTCTCTCTCTCTCTTGACTCTATAAATAAATAATAAAAAAAAGCCTAACATTCTGCTAATTTCGAAGAAAAGGAAGAAAAATACGATGAAGGAATTACTAAAGTGTTGCCAACTATCAGCGGAAACGTTTTACACATATTTTAATTGTAAAAACAACGATCTCTTTGTTGAATTCAAAAATATTAATAGATTTTTGCAAATATATATACAGCATGGTAAGAAACTATTTGAACAAACTTCGGGAGCTGATTCCCAACACCGAAACCAGCAAAAAAAAAAAAAAAAAAAGTCTCTTGGAACTTTTGGTCAGTGAGGGATAGTTTCGGCTATATAAGATGCCGAAAGCGTAAGAATGAACTTCTGGAGGTTGTAATTCAAAAACAATGCAAAGCAGAGAGTATGGTTTATATAATGACACTCGAAGTCATATTTGCTATTGGAAAATGTATGTTTCAAACCTCCGCAAGATGTGAGAGAGGAATTCCTCAAAGGAACAAAGGGATTACTTGCCTGGTTATAGGGAATTCCTAAGTTTATTTTTCCACACTTAAAGTACTATAACAGGAACACTAACACTTAATCGAATTAAAATGTAGCAATAATAGCATAAGTATAAAACAACAACAACAACAACAAAACGAAACTTAGCGGAAATCCGACAACACTGTACCCTTGAGCAGGCTGGTAGCCAGCCCAAAAATGTAAAGGGGGCGGTAGAAGTTAGGGAGGTCGATCCAACCATACTGTAATTCATCACCATATTATAGTTCATTTGCAAACCTAAATTGAAAATTTTAGGGGGCAACAGAAATTTAGTGGAGCGGCGGCAACCCTAGACCCCCGTGGATACATGCCTGCCCTCGGGGGATATTCTCTGTATAACGTGAGTAGCGACAGTGACAATATTTCATGGGTGGGGCTGATGACCAGGACACACCCTCGCGTTCTATTGACTGGTGAAATTGGTAAATCTAGGTCAAGCTTCACGTGTCATTGCGATCACTATAATATTAGCATGAGAAGTATGTTTGATGAAAATACTTGGTTGAGCCTTTTTATATATTTTTAAGTGTACGAAAAACATAGCACAAAACAAAAAAAAACGGACAGTTATTATCATAATTCTTTAGAAAATAAAATACCAAATCTTTTATGAATGATAATAATTAAACGAACGTCTTACAAATGACTTTTCTCTTTTTCTCTTCTTTTCTCTCTCTTCCATCGAACCATCCCCAGTAATTTAGAAAGAATAAAATGTAAGAAAAATCACCCTTAACAACTACCTCTTGACAACTGTCTATAGGGAGGTGGCGCATATTTTGTTCCAATAATTTGTTCCTTCTTCTTCGAAGGGAAAGAACGAAGAAATTATATAGACCTTCATCAACCAACCCTCAACCATCCATTCATCCACCTATGATTTTCACCCCCTTTCTTGTTGTCCTATACAACTTACAAGAATTTCTTTTTTGGCTTCTAATCATCATCATCATTATTATTATCATCATCTTTGTTTCAAGTCTCTCCGATTTAATAACTGATAATTTATGGAATTGTGCTTTTCTTGCCCTTTCAATGATCACAGGACAACATTAATAACCATTATCTATACATCCACTTTTGTCTAATTGTGTTCCAATTCGTGGCCTTGAATTTTAATCCATAACTATTACACGACGTTTTTTTTTTCAAGTGGTTTCGTTGAACTATTTAAGAGGCCTCATCCCGTCGAAATTAAAATACCGCTAATTTTACAGTAATTATGTGATATCTTCAAATAGATAAAAGATAATTGAAATATGGAACAAGAGCGCCCTAGACAATAATATTTTGCATGAGGTACCGTTATCACAAGTCACCTAGTGGCTTTCCGTTTCCAGCCGTTTAGAAACGCGAAAATAAATGCCGATTTTCAAAATGGCCAGAAATCGAAAGCAGATAAATGGGTCGTGATAACGATATCTCATGTAAAATGATATTGTCTAGGGCGCTCTTGTTCCACATTTCGATTATCTTTTATCTATTTGAAGATATCACATAATTACTGTAAAATTAGCCGTGTTTTTATTTCGCCGGGATGAAGCCTCTTAAGTAATCTTAATTTCAATTTCAAACATAGTATCCCTTGACAGCAGAAGAAACGTTCGGTTACTCTGCCCTCTATACAAAATTATAATCAACCAAACCCAAATATTGCAATTTTTGAACTTATGAAATTTCAAATTCCCCGTCAGAAGGCGTCTAGAAAAGATTGTTTATTTCACAGCAGAACATTGAAAACCAATCTCTAATGAAAAGTTCATCTATTTGGAGCACGTGTTACTATACAATAAACTTTTTGTGGTTGATCCAAGTATTATTGATATATTTATTTCGAATGTCCTTCCAAACCAAACCTATTGGCGTAACCATTTGAGGGTCTGAAGCGCTCCAACGCCATCTGTCGGTGACCGGCTGAACTACGTCCAGCCTAACGACGAGCACGTGCTTAGCGCGCTGCATCGGGAGCTTTCTGGACCTAGTGGCTGTCACGCGACTCCCCAGTTTGCCTCACGACACTGGGCGGACGCCCAAAATTGGGAAGCACCGGTCGGGAATCGAACCTGGGACCACGCGGACGTGAGTACAAGGCTCTCCTCTAACCACTAGACCACGTTGTTTCCCTCTAGAATGTGCTAGAATGAATTTCTATCACTTCCGGTTTTAGTAGAAAGTTAAGAACGGATATGAAATGTATTCTTGAGACACTTATTCGATTGCAAGGAACCATTTCTCATTATCTATTATCGTGCTCTATACTGATCAAGGTAACAACCGGAAATGGTTTGTGTGTAGCACTTCCGGATTGAATAATACATCTATAAATGAAGTTTATTTCTAACTTTTGATCTTCTGCATCAAAATCGATCGTGATCTATCAAGTAGTTTTGAGATTCTTCTGTCCCTCGAACGGACGGACGGAAAAATTAACGGGCAGAATAAATATATGAAAGGGTTTTGATAAACCAAACCCTTTTAAGAATAAATCCCCCCTCCCGGAAATTCAAATTCGACTTGTAAGGTTGTTAGGCAGATGCTTTTCCGGCTCGCGGGGCCGCGGTGGCTCAGTGGTAGAGCCTAGAGCGTTCACCTCTGGTGCTTGGGGTCCCGAGTGAACTTCGTGGTGGACAAACACCGTGTGCGTGGGTTACCTCGGAGTTCTTCCGTTTTCTCCCAGTTTCTTCATTCCGCCATTTCATTCAGTTCTCATCATCACCGTCTCCTTTAGCCTAACCGGCATAACTGTGGGACGTAAAACTCAAAGATTTCATTTTATTTTTTCCCCACTACTGCTCCTTCAAATTTAGAAAATATCGAACGTTTCTATCGAAATCATGGGGGCCTGAAGGGAGGATACGTCTCACGAAAATGTATACGTAATATAGCAAACCACGTATATTAAATACCAGACGTAATATAGGAACCATGGATGCCCCCCCCCCTTATCAAATTTTCTTCGGGTGCTCCTGATGGAAATAATCCACAATTCTGTCTGAGTAACGGAGCGGTTACTATATTAGAAATCTCATGTTCCTGACCACATGTAAAAGTCAATTCGACCAATAGAAGTAATATACCACTCTATTCAGCCAATAAGAATGGAATTCGGAACCTTGCAAACCAAAGCCAAACGTACAATCGCCACTGTTGGGAGGGGCCTAACATTATCAGTTGAACATATAATATTCTGCACAAGAAAAGACGATAACTAATTGTAAAATATTTCCATCTATATTTTCAGAAGAAAAAAGACAGAACTAGATTGCCTTTTATAAGAGAAAGAGTCAGGGGCGGATCCAGGAGTGGGCGATCGGGGCAATCGCCCTCCCCAGAAGAGGAAACTTTTCTTATTTTATACATAAATAAAACCCATCTCAGAGTTTGGAGCTCTTAAAAGTAGGTCTAAGTAGCAGTATTATACCCCCTCCTTCAGAGGTCCGTCCTGGATCCGCCCCTGGAAAGAGTACCGATGAAATGTAAGATCAAGATTTTCATACTACATCAATCATTTCCCTGTTAAAGAAATATAATTTTATTGAGAAATTATACAAATGTATGTTGAGTTACGAAATTTTGTGAGGGGGCCCGGACCCCGGTGGGCTCCTTCATGGGTGTGCCCCTGTTGTCACATCAAATGTCCACTGCACAGAAGAAATACTTTTTTTTTATGTATGCCCAATACCGCACGTAAAATTTCAGCATTCAATTTAATTTCCTCTCAGGGCAAGCATGATTTATGTGTATGTTGTGTATAGTCTTAATATAGTAAACTTTTTTTTTCATAGTATCTTGCTCCAGTGGGGTTAAACCCCGAAGCCTCCCTCTTGCGTACGACACTGTACTATGCAGTGGGAAACGTTTTAATGAGCTTTGGTTCGCAAGGTCCTTGGTTCCATTCTTGTAAGTAGACTGGAGTAGGAACTTCTATTGTCCTACGAGGACACATCACGTTCGAATGCTTATAAAATGCAAGTGTCCAAATAGCTAATTCATCTTAGAACTTAACATGAAAAAGAAATTCCACGGAATGCACAAGAAATTGAGCGTAAGGTAAAATTACACACTAGATCTTCTATATTAAATTACAAATATACACAAGTAACTTGAGAACTTGGAGAAAGACTTTAAAAACCCAGAAGCAACCTAAAACCAGATGTACACATTTCCATAATTTTCATATATGGAAATTTATGTAAAACGTGTATGTTTTTTGTTTCAAGTTATTTACGTACAAAATATTACTTACGAATTGTTGGCAATTCAACAGCCACCAGTAATAAGAAGAGTCAACAACCAGTGCTAGAAGTTACATTCACACTATAATCTAGGAGCAACACAAACACCAGTAACTTGGCAACAATGCTCCACTGTTTGCATTGCAAGAAAATGCCCAAAACACTCGTCCACCACTGCATAGGCCATCAACACCGAGTGACACAACGTGAAGAACTGCCTGCTTGGCTGAGTGGCTATAAACAGACCTGGATCTTCTTTTTCTTTCTTTGAAAAAAAAAATGAGCTCAAATTGCAGGGTTTAGAAAGTGACTAGTAATTGGAGGGTATAGTAAGGAAAGAAGGAAAAAATGGCCTCCAGTTCAGAGGCGTCAGTTTTCCAGACAAACGCTTGGCGATTGGAGGACCTTTTCTATTGGCGTTCCTTTTCACAAAAGATAACCCCCAAGTAAAGTTGTCTGTTTCTGGTGTTCATTTTCCACTGCACTGAATTGCATGGAATGGAAAAGGAAGACCCCGAAAACACAAACACATGTGGTTCCTAAGTGGAAGACGATTGGGATGGGGCGAATGAACCATACAGTAAGACGCCACTTGTTTCTAGTCTATCATTTTTTTCACAGACATAACCCAAAGCGTATTCTGTTTTTCTCGATAACGTATTTTACACCGGAAATAGTCCTTAAGGCTATGCTTGCTGGGTGTTAACTTTAAATTAAGGTGTTACAATAAGTTTCGCGCCATTTTTCTTCGTTGAAATTACCTGTAAGACAAAAAAAAAAAAAAAGTAGCTTTTACACACTAAACTTCAAGAACATCCATTTGTATATACTATGGAGCCCTCGTGCCAAAATAACTAGGCTATATGAACAACTTCTAGACAAAGTTCAAATTTATTATCTGTAATTTTCATTAATCTACATAATCTAAGAAGGGGCCGCGGTGGATCAGTGGTAGAGCGTTCACCTCTGGTGCTTGGGGTCCCTGGCTCGATTCCAGCTCGCGTCAAGTGAACTTTGTGCTGGACAAACACCATGTACTCGGGTTTCGTAGGGGTTCTCCCGTTTCCTCCCACTTTCTTCATTACATCATTTATCCAATTATCATCAACGTCTCCTTTAGCCTAGCCGGCATAACCGTAGGACATAAACTAAAGATTCAATTTCATTTTTTTTCTACTTAAATAAAAATGAAATTAGTTGTTCTTTGTCTCATGGACAAACCACTGCTGAATATAACTTAATTTTGTTTATCTTCTTTCATGAAGACGGGCCTTAGGCTGGAATAAGCTTTATTAAGGAGTTCGGGGGGACGGGGAAGAGATGACTAGTGTCAATGAAAACGACCCATGACCACTTACCCACCACCCATCGTGAGCCACGACTCACTGCGACTCACCATGATCCACGCCCTCCTTTCCACTTGTAATAAAAAAAGGGCTGTGAAATGGACTGAACTCAGCTTCTTAAGTTGAACGGCTCATTAAATACTTAATTTTTCGCAAAAATTCGGATCCCCATTCACCCCTTACGATAATATTACAATGAACGCGATATGATAATATCTTATCAAAGTTCCATTTATTTGAATTATTCTGCCTTTACTTCTAAATCTATGTCCCTGCAAGCGTTTAATAAGGTCTATGCGTTTTTTTCTATTGTTCTTATTATTATGTAAATACATGCTTTTTTATCTTTTCATACATGTCGACCTGGTAACATTACTTTCTGGTCAGACTTTGTATGGTCAGCGCATTAGCTCCCATTCTGTTTTTTTTTTTTTTTTTGTTTTTTTTTTAGATCGGAGTTCGATACCTGTTAATTTAAAAGAGCTCCTTCGTGTCTAATCGGTTAGTGTACGCACCTTTGGCGTGGGAGATCCCGAGTTCGATTCCCGGCGGGAGCTCATGTGGTTCGGATTCCACGTTAATCAGTAGGTCCACGTCTCATATAGCTTCGCTGCTGAATGGGACGTTAAACTCAAAATCAACTTAACTGTTTATTAAAAATCTCCCTAAAATTGTCTCATGATGCTATATGCCCCCCCCCCACCCAAAAAAAGTTCCTGCCGTCCAATCAGAAGTCGAATCCGCGACCACGTACAACAAAGGTATGCGTTCCACATGGGAGCATGATACAGTGTACAATCAGGCGTCAATTGTAGTACCTATAAATCACCTTTTTTAAAATGCCATGCAAAGACGAGAAGTGTTTCTTTTTTTAATTTATTTTCTCAATAGTCCATTGAGAAGACCATAGGGTACACACTTCTCGTGACAATCATTTTAATTGTTCTCAACAAAAATAAACATCGTCACTTCCGGACACCTATTACCAAGCGATAACACGACAATAAACAAGAACTAAATTGGACGTCAGGCGACGCATTGTTCTCCGTTGTTTGTATATGAGCTCCTTTATGTTTGTTGTTAAAAGTCTGTTGTTTGTTTATGACACATGCGTGTGGCGTAAACTACCTTTTTTTGTTTCTTTTCTCTTTGCTAACGAAGCAACACAAAAATCGATAAAGCCCTTACAAATTGATTCTAAAAGTCAGATATGGGATTTAAATTTAAAAAAAAAAAAAAATAACCAAATGGTTTTACCTAAAATATCAAGTTCATTCGTTCCAACTTGAAGGATCTGATTCCTTGATATAAGAAGAAATTAACGGTACTAGAGGTGACCACAAGCAAGCGCAGACATGTTTTCATTGAATATGGAACAATTAAACTGGAGAATGGTGAATTTGAGGAAGAAAGATCATTTAGAGGGCAGAGTGGTAAATTTTGGGGGCAGAAAGGTATATTTCGGGGCAAGAATCGTAATTTTTGGGGGGAAAGGGTGCATTTGGGGGAAATATTAAATTTTGTGGGAGAAGGATAAATTTGGAAGAAAGAATGGTAAACTCGGGATCCGAAGATACATTTGGAGGAGAGAATTACAAATTTGGGGGTAAGAAGGGTAAATTTTGGGGGCAGAGAGGAATATTTGGCGGAGGAATGGTAAAATTTGAAGGAGAAATATCTATGGAAAGAACCGTATTGAATGAGAAAGCTAAATTGGAAACAAGAATTATATATTTTGGGGAGAATGGTAAATTTTGGGGGGCACAAACGGTAAATTTTGGAGGAGAAATATAAATCTGGAAGAAAAAGATAAATTTGAGGGCAGAATTGTAAATGTGGGGAAAAGAATGGCAAATTTAGGGGGCAGAAAGGTACATTTGAAGGTAAGAATAATATATTTTTTAGGGAAAGGGCGCATTTGGGGGAAATAATAGTACATTTTGTGGGAGCATATAAAATTAGGTGGAAGAATAGTATACTTTGAGGAATGAAGATACATTTGGAGGGGAGATTGATAAATTTGGAGAGAAAAAGGGTAAATTTTGGGAGTAGGAAAGTATATTTGGGGCAAGAATGTTAAATTTGGGGGGAAAGGGAGAAATAATAGTAAATTTTGTGTGAGAAAGATAAATTTGCGGGTAAGAATGATAAATTTTGAGGAAGAAAGATACATTCGGGGCAAGAAAGGTACGTTTGGGTAGAAAAAAGGTAAATTTTGGGGGAGAAAGATAAACTTCTGGGTAAGAATGGTAAATTTTGGGGAAGAAAGATACATTTGGATGGGAAAATGGTAAATTCGGGGCTAAGAAGGGTAAACTTTGGGGGCAGAAAAGTATATTTGAAGAGGAAAGAATGGTAAATTTGGGGGGAAAAGTGTGCATTCGAGGGAAAGAATTGTAAATTTTGTGCTAGAGTTTATTTTTCTCGCACAGGTGTAAATATCAGGAGCTTTCTAGATCTAGTGGCTGTCACGTCTTTTATTCGTGACTTCCTTATTTGTCTCACAACGCTGGGTGGACGTCGGGAATCGAACCTGGGATCACGCGTACGTGAGTCAGACGCTCTAATCACTAGTGTCCCCGTACCTTACACAAAGTAGTTTATAATACACGCAGATAGCTTGAATAATAAGACAGAGGGCAAGCTAATTTTTTAGGGGAGCTAACTTGAATTTATCTCACATTATTGGTATTAAAAAAAAAATATTTTTATCTAAACATCTAAAATTTTAGGGCGCTAAAGGTGATCGCAAGGGGGAAAGGTCTCCCTGGTCTTCTGCCTATATAATAAATAGAAATCACGGAAATTAACAAGCAACTCAGGTAAATCGTACTTTATTTTACAAACAATATTAAACAATTATACAGGAGTATACGTGGATCAGGCCAGAGTGTTTTTTTTTTCACGGGACACCCGGTATACGATCATTAAGGTCTCCCAAGAACGTATATTCGCTATATTACCTGTTCAAACACACACACATTATGCATTATATATATATAAGAGAAGGATCCGTTATTCATTATGTTTGTGCAAAGGCTGGCATCTTCTGAATTGCAAACAGAGCCTGCCCACCTTCAAAAAAAGGCCCGCCACTAACGCTACACAGAGAGAAATTGAACGCATACACCTAGAGGGTGCCAGCAGATTAATTTGCCTTCTCCAGTAATAATTAACGACTGACTCATCTTTTTTCCTTTCGTTCTTACCGCAGTTTACTGCTACAACTTTCTTGCTTAGCAAGCCAAGACTTCGTTAGATGGTAATAAACTTGTACGTTGAAGACACAGCGGGAGTTCACCAGAAGGCAGATACGAAACAGAAAAAAAGACTATTCAGAAATTATTAACACAAGCTTTTAAGATAATGGCAGCTAGGTGTACTCGACGTTAAATAATCAAACTGGAAGTAAATAATATACATGCCACTAGAAAGACACAAAATGGATAGACAAGCGTTTTCCTAAAGTTAATCAATATGAGGTTTTTTTTTTTTTTTTTTTAGTTTAATGTCCCTGCCTAGGTAGCAACACTAAAGGAGACGGTAGTGATGATAACCAATGAAGAAAGTGAGAGGAAACAGGAAAACCCCGAGAAAATCCACGCACACGGTGCTTGTCCACCACAAAGCCCGCTTGGCGTCAGCTGGAAAAATGAAATCTTTAAGTTTTACGTCCCACGCTATGCCGGTTAGGCTAAAGGAGACGGTGATGATGAGAAATGAATGAAATGGTGGAATGAGGAAAGTGGGAGGAAACGGGAGAACCACGAAAAAACACACGAGCACGGTGTTTATCCACCACAAAGTTCACACGGCGCGAGCTGGGATCGAACCAGGGACCCCAAGCAACGGAGGTGAACGCTCTACCACTGAGCCACCGCGCCCCCGGCATGAGCTGGAGTCAAACTCATAATTTCGTTTATCAAAGCGAATAAAGTAGTGTTTATTGCTGGCAAGGAAAGTCAATATTCAATAACTTCATTCTCCAATTAACTTCAATGGCATAGATGTACTGTCAATGTCCCGAGTTTAGTTGCCGGGAATGTTAGAGTTTGAATCCCATGAATGGCTATGACAACCTACTCTGCCATTACTAGCAGATCAATTGCCGCAGATTCATTCGCTACTATGCATCACTGTCCTCGACTAACCTCTTCAATTCTGCCGTGTCGTGACAAAACGCTGTAACTTTGGCGAAGCAGTTTTGCGAAAAAGAGTCGTAAAGTTTTCATCAGAAAATGTGATCTGTATCGTGTAGATCCAGTGTATCTTGACTTTGGAAACACGTGGTTACATGTAATGTTAAGTAAATGCATGTTGTGTGATTAAATTTGGTGAAAATTGATTGGTTGACCATTATTGCCTAGTTACACTGGTTCTACACGATACAGATCAGATTTTCGGATGAAAACTTTACGGCTCATTTTCGCAAAACTTCTCCGCCAAAGTTACAGCGTTTTGTCACGACACGGCAGAATTGTAGCCTCTTTTACCTTTCCCTCTTTTTCCTGGCACACCTCAGAATATACTGTCATCTCAGGAAGTATCTAAACCAGTTTCTGTTCCTCTGTTTAATTACATGTAATATCTATATTTTCTCCCCTACTATTCGTAATAGTTTCTCATTGTTTTCCGTTCGGACCAGCTGCTGTTTAATTACATTTAATATCTATCTTTTCTTCCTACTATTCGTAATAGTTTCTCATTGTTTTCCGTCGGACTCATATCCACGTGGTCCCGGATTCAATTCCCGGCCAGTATTTCCCAATTTTCAGCGTAGTGAGGCAAACTGAGGAGTTACATGAATAAAAAAGGCTTCTATTTTTATTATGTTATTCATGGCTCTGAAAATAACTTCAACATAATAAATCATAACACTTTTAATTTAAATATGGTTAATAATAATAATAATAATAATAATAATAATAATAATAATAATAATAATAATAATAATAATAATAATAATAATAAACAACTGCTTTTCATCCTATAAGGAAGTCTAAAATAGGTAGGTGGCGCATTGAACTGGGTTTTCCGTGGCTGAAACTTAACCACTCCAAGACTACCAACACCACAACTACAAGATTTTTAGTTTGGACCCGGGTTTGAAAGCGTTTCTCTTGTGTTTAAGTCAGCCGTGTTACCGACTGACCTAAGGCAGCCCCAACTTATCCTTACAGAACCAGCATATTTTACTTTATCACAGCACAGCCCTTTATGACAGACAAACATATAGGCTAACACGTTCCGCTATTGATATGCAACCAGGGCCGTGCCGTGGAAAATTAGCGCCCGGCGCGAGAGTATATGACGGTGCCCCCATACATATATTCCAAGCAATTTTTCCTATGTTTTTTACTTTTATCTCCCGAATTTTTTCGCCCCTTATTTCGGCGCCCGGGGCCGACGCCCCGCACGCCCCCCCCCCCACGGCACGGCCCTGTATGCAACCACATAAATTTTGGAAAGTCGGCGCCGTTGCTCCAAACAGGAACTGAACCCTAAATGGCGAGAATGGAAGGCAATCGCACTTACCAATAGACTCTTAGAAGAATAATCTTTATTACCCTCCAATACTAAATAAATAAAAGATAAAATATAACAGTGTACGTACTGTGTATATTGAAGACAGAAAGATCTGATGCGCGACCTTGAAAACTCTTCAGATAATACAACTAAATTTTACGACTGTTGCGTGATGGCCATTAAAACCCAACATTTTTGTTAATCTTCCTGAAGAAGTTCATAACTTGACATGCTTGCTCCTCATGTACCTTTAATGAAATTAATTAACGAGTAATTTTTCAAAACAACTTAAATAAATCACACACACACACAAAAATGTACACAACAACAGAACATCTCCGTTAATGTCTGCTGGTTCGTGCAAAGTTCCGAAAGAGGAACAGGTGTACGCAAGCTTAGTTTTTATTTCTCTTTTTAAAACTATGTTTAATAAAAAAATAAATAAATGTTTTTATTAAATATTAAATATATTTAAATTAAAGATATGGAAAGATAAAAGACAAAAATTTACACAAAACTTGTAAAATTAACAATTGTAATTAGGTTTCTTTCTTTTCTTTTCTCTTTTCTTTCTTTTCTTTCTTTCTTTTTTTTTGTTTACTTTCTGAAGAGCCTGCAATACTAAAATAATACAAAATTGACCATTTTTCTTTTGCTTGTTTTTGATAACTGAATGGAGATAATGAAATGCAACTTACCACAATCATAGATACTGTTATTCTACTCCCCCCCCCCAAAATGAAGAAATTTCAGTGTTGCAATCCATAGAAACTACAGTGTTGCCAGAATAACAATTCGCCCAAAATCTAAGTTATGGCAGCGACTAGAGGAACGAATTCAACTGCATTTGCTCAGTGTGAAGGAGAAAACCTCAGGAAAACCCCACTCAGGGTGGCTGGCCTGATAAAGCTTTTATACTTTTTCTACCGAGTGTCCCTACCGGAAATCGAACCCGAGACCGCTCTACCAAAGGCAAGAGCGTTGGCAAATACGCTATCTAACACTTCTTTTTCCGCAGCAACCAAGACATTTGTCGCCAGGATTTTCTAATTTATCTTATTGAAATTTCTGCCTGTTCCTCAAAGGGATTCGAACATCCGATGGGTTTCGCTCATAACCGTCTACTTGACGTCACACACCGCTCAACTACCCTACATCGTCTACCATTAACCTACGCCCTGTCCGTTATAAATACACATTCCCTATTAGCATGGGTGTTTCTGTTCGCCCTTCTGAATTAAGAAGCTTATATCGCTATTAGACTTTTTAAATGATAATATCATCATTACTTTCCTAATTATTACAATAAAACATTTTAAAGGAACGGCTGGTCTAAAGCAGTACGGAACGGAAAATCAATAAAACGAAGTTTCCTCGACGAGATACAATACATGTGAAATAAAACCTAAGAAGTTTTTTTCTTTCTTTTTTCAAAAATAAATAAAAAGAAAATCTCACAAAGTTATGAGTGGGATTTCTAACATAAACTACAGGATTTTAACAGAAGCAGCCTTCCAAGTCATAAAATAAAAACTGGAACGTGCATCGCAGGTTATGCGTGCGCAATTCTGAATACGAACTAGGTGTGGGGGAGAAATCCTAAGAAATACGATGACATTTACTACTGGGTTACATTTGAAGCTTAATCCCCAAAAACAGCTGCAATTACGACAATTTCAGACTGTTATTTTGTTCTCTAAACGACCTGCGTACTTACTTTTCATATAAAGAAACAAACATTTCACAGACAGACTAGCGAGATAGCGCTCACCAAAGGTGAGTAGTCGAGAGAGGACCCAGCAACTTTTAATGGCATCAACAAAGAGGGTCATTTTTGCCAATACAATGGACTGCATAGAAATAAAAATAAAATTGGTATAACTATTACTTGTCATAAGAGAATATTACAGAATCTTCCACTTTATTAGCTAGTTGTGACAATATGAGGGCAATTTTGGAAGTAGATATTACGAAAGGAAAAGCTGTTCTACTAAAACAGAGATTTCAGAAAATGTTATAATAGCATTCACAACTCTGCTTCCATTTTCTTCTTTTTTTTTTAAAAAAAAAAGAAGAAAAATATAACGGCAATGTAACTAAAATATTAAGCAGAGTTTTTCAATACCAGTGACATATACAGAATTTCTTCGAGAGGGGTTCAATCACTCAACTTATTATCCATTTAGAACGAGGATATACAAGGACAATTCAATAAATGGCCGGGAAACTTGTATAAAACAGGGGCGTCATTTAGGGAGGGCAGCAGGGGGCAATTGCGCCCTCCCACGAGTTTGAGGAATACATATACATTAATCGATTGCCTACTAATATACTAGTACAAAACATGGAAGTCTTATGTCGGTGGTACTCTTGCCCTCTCCACCAAACGAAATCTGAAATGACGCCCCTGGTATAAAATACAGGGTGGCCCGAAAGTAGGTACACAGTCCCGTACCGACCGGCTCATGATATTTTATATAATTCTCTTATTGTCATCCATTCAGGTAGACTTAGTTTCTTTATTACTTGTTCTTAACCTCCTTTCACTCATACCTTAAGCTTGGAACAGACAGAAGCAAATAAACTAATTATCTTAATAAACTAAAATGTCATACTTTGTAGGACTGTATACCTACTTTTGGGTCACCCTGTATACGAACTTCGACAAAGTTTGTTCTTCTCTGTTATTTTTCGGCGGTGTCCTACTAAACTATTATTAGATGCGCCTGGCATGCTTACCTCGCGAATGGAATGCTGGGAATCAGTCAAACAAGATGGAGGCACCCTTGCACGTTTGCAACCACGTGGAGCAGCGGAGTCTCATTAGATTTCTGTTAGCGGAAAAGTTGAAACAATCGAAATTCACCGTTGGATGGCAGTGCTATATGGTGAAAGTTGTTTGATACGAGTCGGCAGATAAGTTCAAACGAGGTGTAAGAAGTGTTGAAGATTCGCTGGGTTAGGACGCTGTGTTTGTGCGGTCACGGAGAAAAACTTTGCGGGAGTTGATGAGTTGATACGGGAAAGCAGGCGTATTGCGGAGGGTGGGTGCAGCCATCTTGTTTCACAGATTCCCAGCATCCCGTTTGTGAGGCAGGCGTGCCAGACCCATCTGATAATATTTCTAGGACACTACCAAAAAATAACAAAGAAGCACAAACTTTGTGGAAGTTTTGTATCTTTTTACAAAACTTTTTCAGTTCTGTTAAAACCCCGAACAACCCTTTTGCGTACGCCACTGCTCAACACTACTTAAGAAATGAGGAATGTTATCTAGCTCTCCCCGCAGGTCTACGGAGTGTGCCTTTTCTGTACGTGATTCCAAGTTTGATTCCTGGCGGCAGAGCATAAAAATTCAACGCATTACAGCGGTTCGGATTCGAACTTAAATCTGTAGATTCACGTCTCGTATGTCCTCAGCATTGAAAAAAAGAATTCTAAAATTCAACCAACCAATCAACAAAACAATATCATCCAGACATTTTCCATTGTTGCAAAAAATGAAATCTGTCATTTTTACGTCCGACGCTTATCACGTGTGGGCTAAAGGAGGCTGTGATGATGAGCATAAATGCAATGCTGGAAAGAGAGAAACGAAAGAATTCCGAGAAAATCCATGCACACGGCTTTTGTTCATTACAAAGCACACTTGGCACAAACTGGGATCGAACCAGGGACTTCACACCAGAGATGAACCACGAAGTAACCACGGTCCCTTTTTCAATGTTGAGAAACACACACTTAACCCTGCAAAAGCACAAACCACACGTCTGGCAGACTCCGATGTACTTAGACCATTTTACCTAAGATTTCGAAGACTGCAGTATGAAAATAGGTAATGTAAGTTGATGATTAGCAGTCGCCGAGAAAACTCCGAGAAAACCCAGAGACACGAAGTTGTCCACCACAAACTCAAATGGCCTGAGATCCAACCAGGGATCTTTTACACCAGAAGTAAGAAGAAGTCTATCACTGGGCCATCGTGGAGGTTTTAAACTCTCTACTAGGGAAGGTTACATTTTCTGGAAAACGGAACAGGGGGAAATACTCTGGAAAATCGGAAACGGAAAACTTTCCCGAAAAGCGGAAAATGTGATTTTCGGAAACTGGAAAACTATTTTTTTCTGGAAATGGCCGCCCCCTAGTGTTCATAAATACAATTAAAGACATCTTCCAACTTTAGTAGACGAAAGCTGATATTTACCTTGCGAAAGAAAGTGAACGGAAATCTACCAGCTTCATATTCGCTTGCTAGAGCTGAAGGAACACCGTGGATAGCTGGCCCGGTTGACCAAACCCGGAACCGAACGCTTAGCTCTGGTGCGTGGGGTCCCTGATTCGACAAGTAAGTTTGTGGTGGACAACACCGTATCCGTGGGTTTTCTCGGGGTACTCCCGTTTCCTCCCATTTCCTCACTCCACTAATTCTTCCATTATCGTTCATTTTCCTTAATCATCGTCTCTCAGCCTAAGGGTCATAAACGTGGGATGTTAAACTGAAATATGTAATTTCATTTCAAATCCGGAACTACCGAAGTTGGAAGTAAGAACGCTAGCCACTCACCTACTCCAGCCAAATCATGCTGTTGAGAAGGAAATATTCTAACAAACCATGAGAGCACCAGAAATAAAGTTAAGAATAAGGAAAACTAAGCTCCTATTTAAGAATTTATTTCACGATGAGAAGTTCATATTATGATAAATATTTTAAAACACATTTTTCTGACCAGAACAAAATGAATTATTTAATAATCATACGATTTTTGTTACAGTTTCAAGGACCTAACGTCCTCTTCATCAGACATTGAGAAAAGACAGATGACAGCAAATCTTATATCTTCCTCAGCCGTTAGTTAGCATTTTCATTTATATAATTTTAATTGTTGTTTTTTTTTTTTTGTTAAATATTATATATTTAACAAAATTAAAAATTAAAATTTAAAAAAAATTAAATATAAAAAAATTAAAAAAGCAACAATTAAAATTATGTAAATGAAAATGCTAACTAACGGCTGAGGAAGATATAAGATTTGCTGTCATCTGTCTTTTCTCAATGTCTGATGAAGAGGACGTTAGGTCCTTGAAACTGTAACAAAAATCGTATAATTATTAAATAATTCATTTTGTTCTGGTCAGAAAAATGTGTTTTAAAATGTTATTGTGATTATCCAGAACCATGGAGTATATTTATTATGATAAATATGTGTAATATTTTATAATACTACACCGTATACACGAAGAAGACAACAACAGTCTGTTTTCGAATAAGAACCCCTCAATAACAAGCTTTAACAAATTACCCTCCAGAAGGAAAATCGAAGGAACCTCTATTATTAAGCTTAACATTGCTACATATTGAATTGGTGACGTGTAAATCCACAATAAAGCCCCGAGGCGATTGCACTCGGCAACACTGATGACTACTGCAGCGCCCTTTATATTGGACAATTACAAAACAATACAAGATAGGAAATTAGGTTCTATAGAATCAATGTGAACCGTCTCTCTACGAATGCTTCTTTTCATTGGACAGCGGTCATTGTCTTGAGAGAACGCACAGACACAGCTCTCTCTCTATATATATGTATGTACTCGCACCAATAACTTGGAGCAAATGGGATTCAAGAGTGAATCTCTAAAGGTCATTTGATGCTGTTCGAGGTTACTATGAGTTCATTAATAACATGATAAGATCTGTTCGAGATCTTTGATCGGGGGATCTGAATAGCAGAGGGACGGAAATTGGTTTCTAGGATTTCTTATTTACGGCTCTTATTGTGGAATCGAAATCGAAAATTTAACATGTTAGTGACATTTGGAGAAGAGCTTAGAGAACTACTGATGAAGTTAAAAACTTATGAAAGTACTGATAAATATTTGTAAAAGAATCAAAAATGAATGTCTGGAAATAAAATAATATTTTTTTCTTTTTATTTACTCAAGAAAACTAAAATTGACTTTAAAAAGACATTTTTATTTATAGACACGGGAATGGGTCCTTATTCCCAATTTCTCTATTAGTAGAACAATTGACAGAAATTTAATTGATTAATTGTCTTCTATTTACAAAGTGCCAGGTGCACAGTCACAAATGTTAGCTGGGAGGGGTCCAACGTATTTTGCGGGGATCCAATAAGTCTATGCAACATTAAATCTTTCTTATTGTGCGTCCGAAAATGAAATGAAATGAAATCTTTGAGTTTTACGTCCCACGGTTATGCCGATTAGGCTAAAGGAGACGGTGATAATGAGAGATGAGTGAAATGGTGGAATGAAGAAAGTGGGAGGAAACGGGAGAACCCCGAGAAAACCCACGAGCACGGTGTTTGTCCACCACAAAGTTCACTTGGCGGGGGCTGGGATCGAACCCGGGACCCCAAGCACCAGAGGTGAACGCTCTACCACTGAGCCACCGCGCCCCCCTTGTGCGTCCGAAAAGACGATAAGCAATTGTTAATTCCTGTCACCTATATTTTTAGGAAAAAAATTTATAAAATTAGATTGTTTTTTTTATAAGAAAAGAAAGGGTACAGATGAGGCATACGAGATGTGTTCAAAAAGTATCTACCTTATTTTTCCAGCGTAAACCAATGAAGTGCGAGAGACTTGTTTCAGTGTAAATGTACAGGGGAAACTCATACGCAGTCGTGATTTTTTTCCCCACCCATAGAAAGCATCAGTCGCTCAGTGATGCCAACCCGTGGGGAAAATCCCATATTATGGGATTTTCTGACAATTGAAATGGGATAAAGGGAATTTTCACGAAAATTTCCAGGATTTATATCTGTTCCATTGACGCCAACAAAATTGTCTATGGATGAGGAATAGACAAATGTGTCTTCAATAACTTTAAAATTAATGCTAATTATCAACTTTTGTTTCTATAAAATGCAAGTTAGTGTTAAAGTAATTTATGCAGTAACTTATGAATCTCAAAAACACGTGTCAAGGAACAATAATTCTACTCTGGTATTAAAAACATAGACATAAAAGAAAGAACAGAATTAACGGGGAAAAAATGAAATGAGAAACATCAACTTCCAAATCGTTACACAACACGATTGTGTATTTTAACTTACAACCAAATGTACTTGTTTTCATCAGTATTTTTAATTGTCTCTTTCCAATTAAGGAAAATACCTGTATCATGAAGTGTTTGATAAATGTAGACGTTTGGAATTTTTTGATAATTCACTCATGTGTAGAAGAAAATAATTGATATACACTAATTTCACTGTTCATGTTTTCTAAGTAGAGAAAATTTTGTTTTTAATATGGCGTGGGAAATCCAAGAGTAAAATGAGAATTTCTGCCTCTTGAGATGAGATTTTGCAACGTTTCAAGTTGGCATCACTACAGTCGCTGGCAATCCGCCAACGAGTGAAGACGTGTAGTTAAGAGTCTTCATCTCGGCGAAATTAAAATACCGCTAATTTAACAGTAATTATGTGATATCTTTAAATAGATAAAAGATAATTGAAATATGGAACAAGAGCGCCCTAGACAATATTATTTTGCGTGAGGTAACGTTATCACAAGTCACCTAGTGGCTTTCCGTTTTCAGCTGTTTAGAAACGCGAAAATAAATGACGATTTTCAAAATGGCTCAAAATCGAAAGCAGATAAGTGAGTCGTGATAACGGTTTCTCATGTAAAATGATATTGTTTAGGGCGCTCTTGTTTCACATTTCGATTATCTTTTATCTATTAGAAGATATCACATAATTACCGTAAAATTAGCGGTATTTTAATTTCACCGGGATGGACTCTTAATGGTCGTAGGATTTCACCATTGCACCAAATTTTGTCAAAAGCTTGGCGATACCCAAGCGGAAACCATTCAACCGGATCGGTACATTCAATTTTAACCGAAAATTTGGTCATGAGGAGAGTGTCCGTGAAATTTGATCCATGCTTCCATCGCCAAACACAACATTCCTGTATGTCGTCACGCTCCCTACTCACCCGACATGGCTCCGTGTGGCTTTTGATAATTCCGCAAACTGGAAATGCCGCTAAAAGGGACCCGATTTGAGTGAATAAGATACATCATGCGGAATGTGACGGCATAGTTGCTCACCATTCCGAAAACTGCGTTCAAAAATTGTTTCCAACAATGGCGCGAGCGCTGGGAGAAGTGTGTGCATTACTAAGGAGATTATATTGAAGGGGATTACTTTTTCGAATTTTCGAATCAATAAATGTATTCTTGCCAACCAAAAGTTCGATACTTTTTGAACACACCTCGTAAAATCAAATCTTTAGTCTACATAAATCATTTCTCTGTTAAACAAGTACAGTTCCGTTAAGAAAGTCTATAAATGTCAGTGGGGTTAGCCAGTGGAACCCCCCTTCCCCTTGGGTGCGCCCCTGCAAAGTACGTCCTTTGTCAGGTTATATAGGATAAGACTTCAGAGGCCTTATCACTGCGAAATTAAAATACCGCTAATTTTACAGTAATTATGTGATATCTTCAAATAGATAAAAGATAATTGAAATATGGAACAAGAGCGCCCTAGACAATATTATTTTGCATGAGGTACCGTTATCACGAGTCACCTAGTAGCTTTCTGTTTAAAGCCATTTAGAAACGCGAAAATAAATGCCGGGTTTCTAAATGGCTTGAAATCGAAAGTTGATAAGTGACTGGTGATAACGGTATCGCATGTAAAATAATATTGTCTAGGGAGGTCTTGTTTCACTTTTTGATTATCTTTTATCTATTTGAAGATATCATATAATTACTGTAAAATTAGCGGTATTTTAATTTCGCCGTGATGCGGCCTCTTTTTAATTAATAATGAGATCTCAACCACTCTAACAGACTTTCCCTCCATAACAACTGACACATTGAAGAATATGACAGTTGGGACATCTGATTAACAAACCTTGGTTAAGCTTTGTACGATCCTTAGGGAAAAAATACCAAAAATAAATAAACAAATAATAATAATAATAATAATAATAATAATAATAATAATAATAATAATAATAATAATAATAATAAAACACTTGCGATATGCAGTAGTGTCATACATCTTTCTGTCCTATCAGGTTTCTTCTGTTAATTGCCGTCTTTCATACGCTATTCGGCAAAGTTTCGCATTGCTCAGGGCATTGCACGCAAATATTTGTCTTGTGCCTTTAAGTCTTCAATATGATGAGCGATAATATCTTCTTCTGTCAGACCGCCAATTAACGACGTAAAATACACGGGAAAAGCAGATTTTTTTTTTTCTGTTCTAAGGAGGATGATGACCCCTGACCTTGCCAAGTTCATGACATTAAAGGTTTTTAACTTGAAATTCTGTCGTTAAGTACTAACTAAATATGAGCTTCCATAAGAATGTTAATATCATTATATTTAAGTAATGCGGTTATGTGTGTATACACATTTATGTGCTAGGAGTGGTTGCAAATTCGATTTCCGGTTGAGCCATGGTGTCTCCCTGTGGCTGAGTGTTTAACGCGTGTGGTCTTGGGTTCCATTCCTGGTGGGCTGTGCTTAGGATCGCCAACTGACCGGTTTTTCACCGGCCTGGCCGGAAATATTGCTGTTATTTAGGTTAAAGCCGGTGACTGGTAGAAACTTCTTACCAGCCCCTTTATGACCGTTTTTTTTTTTCAAATTTGTATCCATTTCGAAGTATTGATTTAAAAAGTAACTTTCAATCTGTAAATCCAAAACTGTCACCTTTCGCCATCTATTTAACTATTAATATATTTTGTTCAACTGTCTAGATAAAAGAGATGACAGGGACTGTATCAGGGAAAATTTGAAATTTACTTGTAAGGAATTTTATACATTTATTGAGAGTGAAAAAGGACTTCGGTCTTCACTACAGCGAAATTAAACTACCGTTAATTTTAGAGGTTTTCTCTAGTATGTTCGAAACAAGTAAAAATATTCGAAAAGCAGAAACGTAGTGAACTAGACAATACGATTTCACATGTGATACCTTTACCACAATTCACCTATCTGCTTTTGGTGTGCAGCTATTTACAGAACCCGCAAAAAATACTAAATCTATCTACAGTTGCAAATTGAAAGCAGATAGATGAGTTGCGATAACGGTATCACATGCATAATCGTATTGTCCAGTTCACTATGTTTCTGCTTTTCGAATATTTTTTATTTGTTTTCATGATATTACAGAAAAATTCTAAAATTAGCGGTAGTTTAATTTCGCTGTAGTGAAGACCCTTAAAGCAATTTCCTGTAGTTGAAGTGTGTTTAGAAAATAAATTTCATTTTCCAAACCCAAAATCGTTAGGTAAAGGTTAATATATATTTTTATACAGACCTATATCATAGGGAATTTTGAGGGGGTGCCTTTTTATTTTATTTTCCAGAGTTGGCAACCCTAGGTCTACTTGCCTTGGATACAAGTGAAAGTAGTGGTTCGGATCTCCATTTTTAACAGTCTTCAAATAAAAGACGATGTTTTCAATTCGATCACTATATTTATTGAGGGCATGCAGGGCCTAGACAATTTGCCGGCCCCGTTTCTCCAAAAAGAATAAATCTTAAGAGCCACAATTTATATAAATGACACCGTGTCACGAACAACGAAGGGGAGGGAAAGAGTACTTGCACTCAGAATGGCCTAAGGCACGGTGGCTCAGTGGTAGAGCACTTACCTTTTGTGCATGGGGTCCTGGTTTGATAGTCGGCCAAATAAGTTTGGGGTGGACAACATTGTGTCCGCGGGTTTTTAAGGGTATTCCCGTCGCCTCCCACTTTCTCATTCCACCAATTCTTCCATTATCACTCACTTGTCTTAATCACCGTCTCCCTTAGCCTAAAAGGTCATAATTGTGGGACGTTAAACTGAAATATTTCATTTCACTTCAGTTCAGCTACAGCCGTCCGTATATAGCTACATGTTGATCCCGAGTAGCAACCATACTTGATCTCGTGTTTAATTCCTGGAGGAGACCATCCCAGGTTAAACTCAAATTTTATGCCTGATATAACCTTAAGAGTCTTCATCCCGGCGAAATTAAAATACCACTAATTTTACAGTAATTATGTGATATCTTCAAATAGATAAAAGATAATTGAAATATGGAACAAGAGCGCCCTAGACAATATTATTTTGCGTGAGGTACCGTTATCACAAGTCACCTAGTGGCTTTCCGTTTTCAGCTGTTTAGAAACGCAAAAATAAATGCCGATTTTCAAAATGGCTCGAAATCGAAAGCAGATAATTGAGTCGTGATAACGGTTTCTTATGTAAAATAATATTGTCTAGGGCGCTCTTGTTCCACATTTCGATTATCTTTTATCTATTTGAAGATATCACATAATTACTGTAAAATTAGCGGTATTTTAATTTCGCCGGGATAAACTCTTAAGACTGAAGAAGGGCTGAATCCTTCCTGAATTTTGGTCATTAGAAGATTACTTTTTGCTGGCTGACTCATTCGTGTTTAACCAACCAAACAATCGATTAATCTATCAATAGGATGCAGTGGCGTATTTAGGGGGTGCTTATCGGACTCAAGCCCCCCCCGAAATAATTTCATTATTATTCTTTCGCATTTTACGTACAACACAAATGCTTTTAACTGGTTCTGAAACCCTCCCGAGAGAAAATCCTAAATACGCTACTGAAAGATGTAATATTTTTGTTATATGCGATAGGATAGTATGGAAAATTAGCATCTAGGGGCGCGAACTAAGGAGGACAGAAAACGGATAAGTTATGTGCTACGAAGTGGAAACGGACGCCTATATTGTGACAGACGATGCAATGTTTGTTTATCAGTACACACCTGAATCAATTCACTTCCATTCAGACATACATCTCAATCACATATACATCAAAACGAGCATGAGGTAGACATCTGCTTCTTTGGGCATATTGGGCAGTATTCAGAGAGAATTCGTTAATCAAGCGTTAGTCACTCGATTAGTTAGTGTCGTATTATTTCTGTACTAAGATGAGTGTACTTGTTGGTATTCAGAGTCTGCTTAGAGTTCAGCTAATATGTTGATTTGGGTATGATTAACTAATATATCCCCAACACCTCGAGTGCGAAAAATAAATGTGGCAAATACGGAAATCTGACATGAGCATGCGTAGTCTCTAGTGGTTTGACATCACAACAACTTATAAATAGTTACGACATCGAATGATAATTAACATATTAATTTCTGGGGGGCGTATTTACTGAGTGAATTAGTAGAAGTGAATTAATATTAGCGACAATAGAAGGATTATGTTCTAACTGGAAATTTTCTACTGCTCTCTCACTGTCCATTTCAAGAAACAGTTCTGCTGTTGTAGAGGACTCAGCTAAATAGCTGCTCCACAGATAATTAACCTGATGGGATGAAAATAAGAAAGAAAGAAAGACAGGTAATTAATTGCCTCTGCATTCTCATAATGTAAGTTTATTGTGATGAAACCAGGTATCCTCTGCTCTAAATTAATTAGTCACATGTGGTTAACTTAAGTCAACTACTACGTGCCAGGCCCGCAACCAGCCACAAAAGTTTTCGGGGCCATAAATACACTAGAGGGGCCAAAGATGTAACAATTCCAAACCTCTCTATATCAATACTTACTCATACGTGATATACGTAATTTTCATGCTACCCCTTCACTCTAGCTCCCTAATATCTCCGAGGCACATTCCGATCCATTTAAATTATCAATCTCTGCAAACTTTACGTACAGCAACGCAACGAAAAGAAGGCAAAAAGCTATTATAATTGGTATGCTGATTACCGGAAACAAATACGCAAATTTAACGTTGCGTCAACGCAAACGGCTAGCGAAGTGGGATGGGAATCATAATGAATTTATTATAACGGATTTCATAGAAATATCTAAATTTTATTTCTTGTATTAAAGTCACACATAATAATGCATTGTGGTTTGGGAGGGGGTCAAAAAAATTTTTAGGGGCAGGCCTCCTAGCCCCCTTCTAGTTGTGGGCCTGCTACGTGCTAATCACAGATTATGAATACACTTCTGATAACCATGTGTTAGTCAGATTCTTATTATGGTGCTAATCATAAGCCAAAACGACTCTCCATAATGTTCATTATTATCAAATAAATAGTTGATACAGAACCGTACCACCACACAAACTTACTTTCCAGACATGCCTAGTATTCATGGGAAAAATAACCATAAAAAGGTAAAAATAACCATAAAAAGGTAAAAATAACCATAAAAGGTAAAAATAACCATAAAAGGTAAACATAACCATAAAAAGGTAAAAATAACCATAAAAAGGTAAAAATAACCATAAAAAGGTAAAAATAACCATAAAAAGGTAAAAATAACCATAAAAAGGTAAAAATAACCATAAAAAGGTAAAAATAACCATAAAAAGGTAAAAATAACCATAAAAAGGTAAAAATAACCATAAAAAGGTAAACATAACCATAAAAAGGTAAAAATAACCATAAAAAGGTAAACATAACCATAAAATGGTAAAAATAACCATAAAAAGGTAAAAATAACCATAAAAAGGTAAAAATAACCATAAAAAACAATAATTAAATGTTAGCTCAGGAGATTGAACCCAGGTCCTAGCAATATTAAGACCAACTAGCTGCGTTGATCAGGAGAACGAAGCAGTGTCTTTTGAAAGGAACCAATATTTGTTACATTTCTCCTTTTTTTCACCCTGACACCTCTGTTAAATCGACGGCACTGTCGATATAGGTAGGGGAAACTGGGGCAAAATGAATTGCTGTCACTTCGCGACCATTTCGAATCTTAGAAACGGCGAAAAAGAAATAAGGAGAAGAGCGAAAAGAAATGAAAGCTATATAGGGTCAGCTGAAACAGCAATCAGGTAGAAATCGAGAGGCTGGACTCTTTTGAAGAACTCTTAGGAAGTCGATGAAAAGAGAAGTTTTTTTTTTACCTTTCTTTTCACACTCTTTTCATCCATTTTTCTCTGTGATTGATAAAAAATTTCTCATTCATTCTTATTTCCTCCAGGGATTAGAGAAGGGGATTTTTTTTCTTCAGTAAAGAAGTTACGCTTTGCTGTCATGGATTAAGTGAGGACTTGAGCTTGAGGAAAGTGTTTGGAACGAAGCTGATATCAGGGAACGAGAAAGAAAAGTAAAAATTTTATGGCACGATGGAGACTGTTGTCAATGGATGGTGGTGCTAAGTCTGTGTTATAAGGATGGAAAGCCAAACCAATCTCTCACGCTTTTGTGGCAACTGTCCCCTCAAAATAAGGTTGTCCGAAGTCAGTTTATTCAATGTCTCTGCGTGAGCATTTTTCATATTTTATCTTATATTGAAGCTCCAGTTGCAGTTTCCAGATCTCAACTGTACTCCCTATCAGTAATGTAAGGTTGAAGGAGTCATTGATGTGAGCTTGAGGCTGACAACAAATGCAGTTTTTCGTAGAAACAACCATAGCAAAAAATATGTTGTTCCTCATCTTTCGTGAAATTGATCAAGTCTGAGGCGAATGATAATATGCGATCGGTATATATGTATACACGTGAACGTGAATCTCTATTAGGCCTAAGAAAATGCAAATATTTCACCAAGTTTTAACATATAATTATTAAGTTTCCATCAAGAATACGTGTGATATCGGGAATGGTGATGGTGATAGCTACTGTAGAATTCCTGGTGTAGTAGAAATAAAGACTAGGATTTTGTTATACAGGGTTAACCTCTAAATCATTCATCGGGTGATAACATGATAAGGTAGATACACTAACAAAGTTTAAAAAGCCTGCCTTGTGGCTCGCGTGCACGGTAGATGGAAAGAGTGTGACGGCACCCCACAAGATAGCGGCATTATTCTTTACTATTTTTTTTATTCTATTACGAGAAAGGTTAAAACCGGAAATCGTTAAAAATCGTTAAATTAAACCACTTCCGGTTTGAATAGAGGATTAGCGGAGGAGATAGAACTTACGCTTGGAAGGATGAATCGATTGAAAAAAAACTGAATCCTAATATCTTTTACCGCTTTTCGTATGTGGGGACCATCATTGGAATAAGAAGTAATATTAAATTTCAACCACTTCCGGTTTTGGTAGCGTGTACGGGATAGCCATGGCATGTTGCCTTGAAACGCTGAATTGTTTGCAAAAATCAGCTTCTCACTATCTGTTACTGGTTTTATTCTAATGCGATAAACGTTGAAAGCGGAAATGACTAATTTGAACCACTTCCGGTCTCAATAGAAACTTAATGGAGGATATGGAAGCTATTCTTGGGACGCTGCATCGATTGCAGAAAAGTGCATCTCGATATCTCATATCGTTTTTGTTCTGATATATGTCGTTAGACGGACAGACAAAGCCGCTCTGTAAGACTTCCAATACGTATGCACAGCATACTTTAGAAGTCTAACAATGAGCGTGTCTGTCTGTCAAAAGCTTTTCGCATACAAAGGAATAACCTGAAACCATCAAACTTTGTATAGAGATAGATCTTCACCAGATGTATTGATATTCGAACCCATTTTTTTTTCGATGTCCGGCTCGTGCGGGGAAAGGGGGAGATTTCCGGTGTAAAAATGTATGCGGAAACATATGCACGTTTCTTGCTGTTTCTGATAACGCCGTGCGTATATGCAACCCCTATTGCCTCATGGTTGTGCAGACTTATATAACATCACAGGATAAACAAAGGGAATGAGTACAGCATTTTGGATCAAAAGATCCAATATATTTCAATCAAAAATTTTATTATAGGCCTTACATCTGGAGAACTACCTAGTTACGTACCGTACATATAGTGTAGCCAAACCCAAACTATCATTTAACTCACTATGATGTGCTTATTCCGTTATATATATATATATATATATATATATATATATATATATATATATATATATATATAATGAAAAGTCGATTTAGGGGCCGCTCAAAAATTTTATGGCCCCTGATCCAAAAACTAATTTTTGGCCAAGATCCCAATTTTTTAAAGTATTTTTTTGGATGATTCCTAAAATATTTGGCCAAGATCGCAATCTTTTGATCCATTTTTTGGATCATTCCTAGAATTCTTGTTCCTCTCTTTTAATCGATGTTCTGAATTAAGAGTCAGGAACACAGGTCCTTACTTCCTTCATCCAGGTTTTTAAATTAAGACCCGATACCTGCTAGTAAGAGGTTACAGCTAATAGGAAGAATAAGATATTGTTTGCTTTAAAAAAAATAAAAGAACTGGTCGCAAAATGACGCTTTTGATAGTAAATGTAAATGCTGCAAAGTTTCGGATCTAGTTCTATTTCACCATAGAAACTACGATCACGGTAAATTCTTTTGGAAACTTAAAAAAAAAAGTTTTATTTAAAGGGAAATCGGATCGTTTTACATTTTGCTTACACAGCTAGAAGCAAGCAAGCATTACCCCCTCCCTCTTCTTTCTCTCGAGAAAAAGTGAACTGCGTTTGAAGTGATCGAGGTCCGCCTTCTGCTCTTTGATGGTCGATACGCATTCATTTACCATTTTCCTAATCCCTTTCCCTTTATTTTCTTCCTTCTTTCACCATCAGTAAGCTTCGTTTCTCCCTTTTCAACACACACACCGACTTCAAGAATTCTCCATCTTCCGGTTTTCTGGTTGTTTGTTTCGAAAATTGATGCCCCATTAGGCTAATTAGGAATTGCCATTGGCAGATGTCTTACAGGAGGAGGAACTGGAGCCTTTCTGTTGCAAAAGTAAACGGATGCAGAAGGCCTTCTCTCGATACAGATAGTGTAACCCATCTACTGAGATCTACCCATTCACCCACCATCTGCTGAAGTACGTAAAACCTTGTAGCCAGCACCCTTTGCTCTTGCCCATTTGACTGAGAAAGCAAATGGGGAGAACCCTCCTTTTGAACACACCCTGAAGCTTTTCTCAATTGACAAGAAAGCATAGAGTATATAACCGAAGGTACCTAAAAATATTTTTCTTTCTTTATTTTTTTGTTCACTTTGACCATTTCTCGGTTTGCTTTTTTTTTTTTTTTTTTTTTTGAGAAAAAATCTCTCTGAGAGCTGCTTTCACTCAAATCCTCTTAATCTATTTTTAAATTTTAATTAATAGCTTTCGATTTTTCTTCTTTTTTTTAAACTTTCTCCGAAGATCAAAGCGGGAAGGTACCAATTCGTCCAGCACGTGTTGGATTGTCTTAAAAGGGTACATACAGGAAACTATTGACAAAAGTTATCCCAGTGTTCTCTAGGGGCTGATTTCATTCGGGGATTGGCGAGGTCTAAGTATGGCGACTATAGGACCAACACAAGATGGTGGTATGAAATTAACCAGAACTTTTGTTTTTTAAGAGAACCCATCACGGCGAAATTTAAAAACAGCTAATTTTACGGTAATTATGTGATATCTTCAAACAGTAATTATTTGATATCTTCAAATAGATAAAAGATAATAGAAACGTGGAACAAGAGCTCGTTAGATAATATTATTTTGCATAAAGTACCGTTATCACGATTCACTTATCTACTTTCGATTTCCAGCCATTTAGAAAATCGGGATTTATTTGAGCGTTTATAAATGGCTGGAAGTGGAAAGCTACTAAGTGACTCCTGATATAGGGCTGTTCCTATAATCGAGTAATCGATAACAATTCGATAAAATTTCAAAACCGTTTCATCGATAAAGAATTTTAATTTTATCGAATTATCGAACTTTCGAGACTCCCGAAATGATTGAGACTCGAAATGTTCGAGACTCTCGAAATGATCGAGACTCCCGAAATGTTTGAGACTCCCGAAATGATCGAGACTCCCGAAATGTTCGAGACTCTCGAAGTGTTTGAGGCACTCGAAATGTAAGAAACATTAGACAACTTTGAGACACTCGAACTGTTCGAGAGTCTCGAATTGTTTGAAAGCAGCAAATACAGAAATATCAATATGATCGCATTTGTCGAATCGCTGGAATATTTTAAAAGTTCGGGGTTATCGGAGTGTTCGGAAGAAACAATGCATTCGAGGTTATCATAGTTGTATATAATATGTATTACATAGATGCAGGGTGTTCATATTAAAACCTCTCCTTAGCAATGAAGTGAAGAAAAAGTTTTTTTCCCTACAGATCTGTACAAGGTTTAAGCAGTGTGTCAGAAGAGAGAAAAAGGAAGAGAAAACATGCATCACCCGAATGGAATTGGAACCCAAGACACCATTAGTCTACTAATAGTCACTTTGCCGATTGCGCCAATAACGGGGCAGGCAGAAAAATAATTTTACATATGATTTCGACAAGTACAGCTTTGCAATAACTTATCAGATGAAAAAAGTTGTTTAATTAATTTGGCTGCAAGAAGAAATCATTGGAGAGGTGAAGGAACCGAAGTGTCCATAACTACCTTTGATAATACCCAAAACTTCAATAATACTCGAAATGTCGATAATACCCGAAACTTCTATAATACTCGAAATGTCGATAATACCCGAAACTTCGATAATACTCGAAATGTCGATAATACCCGAAACTTCGATAATACTCGAACTTTCGATAATACCCGAAACTTCGATAATACTCGAAATGTCGATAATACTCGAAATGTCGATAATACCCGAAACTTCGATAATACTCGAAATTTCGATAATTTCAAATACTCGAAAGGTTTCGAATAACCGATGACAATTCGATAAATTTTCACTCCCGAAGTTCGATAGGTTCTCAGTCTTATCGAACACCCCTATCCTGATAACGGAATCTCATGTAAAATAATATTGTCTAGGGCGCTTTTGTTCCACATTTCGATTATCTTTTTTTTTTCTATTTGAAGATATCACATAATTCCTGTAAAATTAGCGGTATTTTAATTTCGCAGTGATTAGGGCTCTTTACAGTGTAAAGACTATTGGTCGAAAATTGGTACAGACTATTGACAAAACTATTGGTCAAGGGTATCTCAATGTGCTCTAGGGTCTGATTTCATTCGCTGATTGGCGAGGTCCAAGTATGACGACTGTTGAACCTACACAACACTGTAGTACGAAATTAACCAGCACTTTTCTTTTAAATTCAAATTTCAACTATGCAAAGTTAAGATGCCTATAAATTCGTGACCACACACAAATGGGCTTTCATGCTATTTTGTTAGTGGCGTAAGAAAGACGGGTAGGGGTTTATGTTCCACCTTGAGCAAGATATTACGAGAAAAAGAAATGATCACTATATTAAACACAAAAGTCATGTTTAGGAGCTCCCTTGTGGCTAAGCAGTTAGCGTACGCGCCTTTGGCGTGGGAGACTTGGGTTAGATTCCTGGCGGGGATATATATATATATATATATATATATATATATATATATATATATATATATATATATATATATATATATATATATATATATATATATAATTGAAAATGACCGATATTAGTGTGGAATTCACAGTTTTTGGTGTCCCTAAGTAGATTATTGACATTTTTGGTGCCATTTATGTCCAAAATGAAATGTATTCCTCCTGTGCGAAGAATGGATATTCTGCTAATAATAATAATAATAATAATAATAATAAATTAACTCTACGGCTCTCTTAGCAGGCTCTAGCAGTGAAATTTCTTCGCCACAATGAGACGAAAATTTACGCTTAGCAATGCTCATAAATGCAAATTAAACACATGTTATATGGAACGTTCAGAAGATATAAACTGCTTAACATTTGTGTGTCACTGAAGCAGAAACATTTTTGTTTGGGAAAACCAAATCAATTTCTAGTGCGCTTGTAAACCTACTGACAGGAATTAGATTGCGCTTGTCTGTTAATTCTCGACGCCTCCCCCCTCTCAATTCCCTCTCGGGCACTTACAAAAAAAAAATCATCTCCCTTTCATATCAGAAACTCAACACAGAACAACATTGAAAGCGAAATCACACCATTAAGCTTTTGCATTTAACACCCTGATGCTATCAGTTGGACAGGTGTTGTTGTTACCTAACACTGTATTACAAGCAATCTGTTGTCTATTTATCAGCAGCCACGCAAACAAAACTACGACGCTAGGTGCTTGAGAGGCGTTCCACAGATGAAATTAGCTGAGATATGAGAGGCACTCCGGGATTTTAATGGCGCAGGAAGTATGTCACACGGTTGTCTTGACATCAATACCAATCGATGCGAAGATACCACTGACTTCAAAACACGAAATTGCCTCTCCCAGTTCGCACAAGTTTCTCTTTGATCTGTTTGGTCGTATCTTCTGAACGTTAATAATTATCTTCGGTTCAGAGTTTTGTGAAGTCGAAAACCCTTCTTCCATACAACAACACTTCATTAGCAGCACTATCTATATAAGAAATACTTATTTAAAATTACTTTTAACAATTTACAAATTTCGATATGTCTTTCAAGCTTAGGGGGCATTTCCATGGGATTCTACCGGTTTCGGAACCGTCCCCTCCCAAAATTTCACTTTCTCAACAGAACTATACTTGTGTGACAGGGAAGAAATGATGTAGGTCAAAAATTTGATTTTACGCCTCATCTGTACTCTTTTTATTAAAATAATCTAGTTGTATTTTTTTAAAAAAATATAGGTAGTAGTAATTAACAATTACTTATCGTCTTTACAGGTGCAGAATATTAATTACACAGATGTATTGGCAGAGGTGGTTCTAGAAGGTAAATCTGGAGTGCATCCAGAACCAACATGTATATCGTGAGGACTATGACATGTATATCATGAGTTTACTATAAACTTTCACAAATACATAAATAATAGCTTAAATTATTTTTGTCACTGAAAAAAGTGGAGAACCTAGGTCCCCGGGCCCAGGCTAGATCCGCCACTTCGTATTGGACCCCCCCAAAAAAAGTACTTTCAACCCCTTCATAAAACATCCTGGGTGCGCGCTTGAATGGGCGGAAGAACACTACATTTCTGTTCATCAGAACCCAGATTGCCGTCCAGAAAATAAGTTCGAAAAAATGGACTCAGGTCCTTATGTCCTTCGGATCTGTAATTACAGGAAAATCTTATTTCCCTCCTTTCTGCCACAGAGTAAACATGGAAACTACAGCAGAGAAATGGATTATCTGGACATTGCAGCCAAATAAAATGCGCAACTGCCAGGTAAAAAAAAAAAAAAAAAAAAAAAAAAAAAAAGCCATAGAAGATGGCAGTTAAATACATTCAAAATCTGGTGTGCTGGGTGATACGATTTACAGTTATATAGGGTGACAGGATCACCAATATAGTAAGTGGACGATTGAGGTCATGTCTTAATAGTATAGTTGTTAGAATAATGGATTTACAGTATGTGCAAATGTTCTTTTTCAGCATGGGTTCGAATCCTGTTCACCAAATATTTGAGTTTTTAAATAAAGAATCTGCGTTCTCTTGTAAAAATCAGGAATCAATGGATGTAATAATATATATTGTAAGGTTCCATACCCTCACGCATCAGCAACTGTCTGTGTTTTCTATATGCTCATACCGCGAACATGTGTTATTATGTTTAAACATCAACAGCAGTAGACGACGGAAGGAGGTTACCAGGAATACACGAAGAGGTTTCGGAAGGAAAACGAAGACGGCCGACCTCCCCTCAAGGGTCTCCCCTTCATGAAGATGTCTATAAAAGAGGATTTCATGCGGACAGAGCCATCAGTCCCAGTGCTGATCGCTAACCTACCTAAACTGTCTCCCGTGACCGCTATGGGTTACGGATATTTCCTTAACTCCCTACGTCTGAGGCTACGATGAGGTTGCGCTTTTAATAGAGAGAGAACGGAAGTGAACTATTTTATTTATATCTATTCATTAACGAAGCTTAGTTAACATCTATAAAGCTTTCCTTGTTTTCACTGTAAACCATTCACAATGGCACAAAGCCGAGAATTTCACTAGTGAGTCGACCAGAACTTCTACAAGATACTATCTCAACATTCGCTTCGTGAGGTTACGAAAAGTCGCTGCATAAACTTAAGTCAGAATAGCTTCCTGCAAAGATCTGAGCCCAGCAACAGTCGATTCCAAGGCGGAAACGCTACTGTCTACAGTGTAAACGGGTTAATATGTATTCTCGAACAAGTGACCTCTAGCCGTAATGGAGGGAAGAACCCGGTTAGGTATTAGGAAATTAATTTTCTTTCTGATACCAGAGAAATCATACAAGTAAGAGCTGACAAGTGGATTTCAACTTGAGTTTAGAAGAAATGACAATTGAGTTATTTCGAGGGTTCTCGTTAGAAAGAGAGTGAACCCAGGAGGATTAGGAAATTAAAACGCTCCATATAGTGAAGGTTTATTTTAAGGAATGCAAGTTGCGATTTGGGTTCGATCCCCAAGACAGTCATGCGCAAGTGGAAGAAGCTTGTCTGTTAGATTTTATTTAACACTGTGACTTCCGTGTTCGAAAGTATTAGTGTGTTTGTATTTTACCTTGATACCTCTGGTCTTGAATGCAAGACTTATATAACGGCCAGGAGAGAAGGATGTGAAACATAGTACCTGTTCTTTACCCATTCCTAATGAAATTTAGATCCTCAAATTGCAACTCTCTGAATGTAGAGGCCCCGACGGGGTACGATTAAGGGGTACAAGATCAGAGTACAGTAGAGAGTACTGGTTGCTATATTGCCGTAGTTCCCTGAAATAAGAGAAACGAAAATTGATTGTGTTTAAGAATTTAATAGAGGAATAAGCAGCTCCTTACGCTCTCCATGAGTTCCTGAGGAAGGCGAGCATGATTATTGTTTAATAAGGACAGGGTGACGTCTTTTGAAATTCTAGTCAATAACTATTAAAGGAAAACCGTTATTATTTAATAAACAAAGAATTATTAAGTTAATTGCCTATCTATTTTGTTTACTAACAAGTTAACTGAATCTTATACCTTGGGCAAAAGCGAGCGAAAGATTTTTTTTTTTTTTTTTTTTGAAAAGCCAATCTCAGTTTAAAGGTAAAAATGGCAGACTCTGGAATGAGTAAGATGAAGTAGTAGTAATTAATTATACGACAGGAAAATTATACATCGATAGGAATAATTATCTCCTCCTTTATATAAAAATTACTTTTCAATATTCTCGAACGAAATTTCTACTGATTAATGTTTGTCAAAATCTGAAATGAAATCTTTTGAGTTTTACGTCCCACGATTATGCCGGTTAGGCTAAAGGAGACGGTCATGATAAGTGATGAATGATATGGTGGAATGAAGAAAGTGGGAGGAAACGGGAGAACCCCGTGAAAACCCACGCACACGGTGTTTGTCCACCACAAAGTTCACTTGGCGAGGGCTGGGATCGAACCCGGGACCCCAAGCACCAGAGGTGAACGCTCTACCACTGAGCCACCGCGGCTCCAGATTAATGTTTGTGTCTATATCAAGAATAAATTTTTCAAATTGGTTCAAGGGAGGCGAAATGCTAACACAAAGTGACAATGTCACGGTTTCTTGCGTCCGGGTGTACGTAATTCATATACAATATACATATGTAATTTTTTTTTGGACTGACAGCTGTTCTTTTTCCTTCCATCTTTACAAATGATCTAACTCGACAAACACTGTCAATCAATGACTTTTACAATACGAAAAAGAGAAAGACAACAGCAAACCAAAAAAAATTAGAAAGAAAATACAATAAGATTGAATAAAGGGGGGATAAATATTAAATATAGTTCACGTCTGTCACTCACTGTCACAATTTCCTGATCACCTACCTTTCCTTAAACATACACACAGACAAAAAAGGGTAGAAATAATAATAGTAATTTGATTATAAGCGTCCCATTCATCATGCATAAGTTTATATTCCATTAAGTATAAAACTTAAGCCAAACAATGATATTGTTATTACTTTTTTTTCTTTCTTTCTTTACACAAAACATCAAATTTTGACACGGAAACAGTAATTTCGGTCATACGCCATGCATAAACTATAAGCGTGACCACGCGAGCTTAAAATGTGATACGTAATTGATTATGAAAGTGAAGGTACAGAGAGAGTCTATTGTATGGAAAACCGAATGAACATACACCCACACACACACAATATACACCTGTCCTTTCAGCTTTTCAATATTTGCATATGTGACATGTAATAGACATATTTTAGGAACGCTTGGTGGTGGGATTCGCTTTCCGATCGTCTCTCTCTTGACACACGTTTATTTGTTGCCTAATATGGAAACAGATGGACGTTTATGTAATAACACGAACAGCATTTGGAACATCTCTGGGGATTGTTCATGGACGATGCGCTTTCCAGTTGGATAGGAACTGACCATCAATTTGTTGTCCTTCATTCTCCTCCTATCCCATCGAAAAGCTAGCAGTGGCGTACTTAAGGGACATACCGTTGCTAAAAATTTGAAATTTTTATCGTTACATTCTTGTATACAGCTTTCTGAAATTATCGACAATTAGCTTATACCAATAAAATTTAATTTTTTGTCGATGTGACATTACTCAAGACCCGCCACATTTAGATACATTAGAATGATACAACTACAATTTCAGAATCTTAACGTACTCACTCAACAATTTTTATAGTGGGAGTTTGGCTACGGGCATATAATATGAAGTACTCACCAACTACCTCTATAAAAACTGATACGGAAGTACCGCAGGATTCTGAAACTTGGATACTAGGTAGGGCACATACTAGTTCCTAAGTGAAGTCTTGACCTGACTACAGTAGGTCCCATAGTATTGGAGCTACGGACCTTTAAAGTTCTTTTTTTTTTTTTTTTCGTTTTCGGCAGCCTATAACTCCGAAAGGAAGCATTTATGCACCCAGGTTGATCAATATTTTTTGTCTTATCTTGGTGTCAGGAATCACCTCCCAAACGTTGTCACTGTTGTTTTGAAACACCTTGTATATATTAATAAATACGTAGTATAATAATATGCTAACAGAAAACATCAAAGGACTTGCATCGGTGGCGAGTAACCTCCCCCCCCCCCTTCCAGCAAAACATGAAACGACGCCACTGTTACGAGGCGACCTTTTATATAGCGTACGTTAGATATTAAAGAGTTGCTTGTTTCTGGTAATATAAACAAAACAAGTTAATAAAAGAAAAGATACGAAATCAACATGGTGAATGAATGAAAGCAGAAACAATTTTTCCCTTAATTACACACATCTTGTCTACGTAATTAGCTAAAAGTTTCACGTGTAACAAAGCATACACTTTATACGTGTATGTCACGGAGGGATTGAATAACTTGTTTGTGTTTTCATTTTAAAATTATGTTGCTTCTACACTTAAAAAAAAAAGTCCTCAGAGAAAGGGAAATTTCCTCCCTCCCTCCCAGCGTAATATTATTCTCTTCCCTCGCAGCCAGATGGCGTGCATGTCATTTACGTGTGATTGTGTCAAGTAACCTGTCACCGTCCCTAACGACCAGTTGTAGGTGAATGCCAGGAGGGCTGAAAAGCAAAATTTAGAAAAACTGTCCTAAATAAGAATAAATAATAAATAAATAAAAACAGCAATACTTCCTCCACTCCAAACAACTGCATTTATTATTTTCGCTTCACCACATTTTTTTTTTTTTTTAATATTTAAACATTTAACATTAGTGTCATGGATGCCCAATGAAGAGGCAAAGGGGAATTGTTGTCCTCCCCTAGAATTTTAAAGTATGTTCAATTCTTGGAAATACATACACGTCACATACACGTCAAAACATACTAGTCTGCTCTCATAGTACTGTACTATAATTTATTTACAGTACACAGAAAAATCTGTTACCCGGACAACGGTATAATGTAGTCCACAGCAAAAGAGCCTGCAACATGAGCAGGTAAGTTTATTGTGAAACGACGAAATCTTTTGCTCCAAAATAAGTGTGCAGAGGAGGACGCCGAGGTTTCTCCTGGCGTGATTCGTGCCACTTAGACGATATATTGATTCCCTACGCTGTTAGGCGTAATTTCACAATAAACATACTGTACATGTTCATGTTGCAGGATTTTTGCTGCGGACTGTACAAATATGCGAAATCCATATGTTTACTACGGAAATCTGTATGGAATATACGTCATCCATATGCTACATACGTACTGCCTTTTCGCCGTTTAGATGTTACATCGTACCGCTGCAGGATGTCCGGCATCTAACAGTCTTCCGTATATTGCATACGTAGGGCATATACGTATGTTACATACGTCAGTTATATGTTACATACGTCCATCTGTATGTGAGATCCTAACCGCCTATATACAGTTCTTTCATCCGGAAAGTACGTGAAGATGGAATACTTATACGGAAAGTACGTAAAGATGGAATACTTATACGGAAAGTACGGAAAGATGGAATACCTATACGGAAAGTACGTGAAGATGGAATACTTATACGGAAAGTACGTAAAGATTGAATACTTATACGGAAAGTACGTAAAGATGGAATACTTATACGGAAAGTACGTAAAGATTGAATACTTATACGGAAAGTACGTAAAGATTGAATACTTATACGGAAAGTACGTAAAGATGGAATACTTATACGGAAAGTACGTAAAGATGGAATACTTATAAGGAAAGTACGTAAAGATGGAATACTTATACAGAAAGTACGTAAAGATGGAATACTTATACAGAAAACATTATAAAACTTATGTTTCCCGTTATACGTTTGGTGGAGAATGTTACATATGGTTGTACGTTTCCAAGTAGCAAGAAAGCTTTCGGCCAGTTTGCGTGTGCTTGGCTTTTGCCTTTCCATGCTTGCACTTTCAACGCATGCTTTCATACCATCTGCCTTTTGCTGTACTTGCAAGCGATACTTTAGACCCTTCACAGAGCGTCATGCATCGCGTCAAGCAATGCCCAGCCCCACTATACTTGTTCACGATCAGCCAACAATTCTATTTAATAAATTAATTTCTCCAAAAAAAAAAAAAAAAATTCAACGTATCACTGGCCGTTTTCCTGGCTAATGACTTGCCGCCAGTGTAAAACTCTTCCGTCAAGCTTGGATGTCACACTGAGTGCAAGATTGCTCCCATATAACTTCCGTTACTGGAATTCGGCTTGTGGCATACTTACACACTTTCCAGTCAAGCCGAATGCAAGATTGGTCGACTCGCAATGCAAGTTTACAGCAAAGAGTTTGCTAGTTGTCTCTGCTTCTCCGGTTTAACTCTAAAAACTACAGGATTTACAAATGTGACCAATGTTTTTACATACACCACATACGTTGTTTTTTTCCCTCTGGGTACTTAATAAGGATATGTTGCATAAATAATTGCTGTTTTCTGAGACGTATTGCATTCAAGCGTGTGAACTCGCGACTGTGCTGATAAGTCGGTTTTCCCTTTCTTGAAATCGATTTTACCCCCCTTAGAATTGGTCTTTTGCCCCTCTCCATTAGAAACAATCTTGCAGGCGTCCCTGATTTGCAAAAATACTATGGGTATTTTGCTAAGGGAGGCAACACTCTTTCCTTCTGTGAACTGAAAAAAAAAACTTTCAGTAGGGATGCGCACGAGACAAGATTTGAGGCTGTCTCGTCTCGAAAATGTGCTGTAAAAGTGATGTCTCGACTCGAAAACTGTATATTTTTCTATTGGAAGAGCTGTGTCTAGACTCGAATTTTCGCAGGAAAATTTTGTCTCGACTCGTCTCGTGCGCATCCCTACCTTTTAGAGAACCACAGTTCCAGTTTTTGGTCCAGCGGGAAGCAACAGAATACCTCTTTTAGTTAAGTCACGTCATTGAAGATTCTCCTGTCCCTTTTATCTTCTGCTGCATGTATGTCGTTCCTCATATCATAGAAATGAGCTCCTACGTCAGAGGATAATAGGCCAATCAGACACCAGTAATCTCATTTAAGCGACTACAGTTTCCTGTTTCGAATAGTTTCCGTTAAAAAAAAAAATCAAAATTCACGGAAATGTATTAAAACGCCAGGCGAATAAGAGAAACTACAGAGTGGTTCCAAAATAGGTAACTACTTTCTTAAAGGAAAACGTTGAAACAGCTGATAAATTTATATAATTTAAAAAGAATTTCATGATCTATAGCAACTAGAACCAAGGGCGCCCATGTTGTGGTTTCCAAGTGGAGCAAGTATAAGCGACGTTTCAAAAATAGTTTCAAATTTTGCTGTAACTAATATAAAAATTCTATTGGATTTTCGATATTCTGAAGTACAGTTTCCTCTTGGGGGGGGCAAGCGCCCCATCTTGTCCCCCTTGATGGGCGCCCTTGATTAGAACCATAACAACATCAATTATGTGCTTATGCCACATGTAATGACGTTATAGGTTCTTTCGACATTTGCTTCATCAACGTGTTGGCACAATTCCAATCTATTCGCGATTGTATGGAATGCTATTCGCGATTGTATGGAATGTTTTTCGCGATTGTATGGAATGCTTTTCGCGATTGTATGGAATGCTTTTCGCGATTGTATGGAATGCTATTCGCGATTGTATGGAATGCTTTTCGCGATTGTATGGAATGCTTTTCGCAGAAGACATGGTGCAATTAGTGACACTGCGTGGCAAATTCAAACATCAAAGTCTTCCATTGTATCTAATTTGTGACATATTTTGTAAACATGTGCTTTAACAAATAAATACATTACACGCAAAAAAGGAAGAGAAAAAACTAATGGAATAAAATCAGGCGATCGTGCTTGCCATGACCTATTGCCTAAGCGCATTAGATATTGCGATTGATGAACAAGTTGAAAAAAAAACATACAAATAAGTCAGTCAGTTGGCAATTTTAGGAGTGATCCGCACACTCAGTGAAAAACTTGAAACAAAAACCCAGCTACTCAGCCAAACCCAACATCAGGTACCCGGTATTACAGTTTTTTCCACCGGTGGATACAACAAGTAAACGCTAAACTCTGGTCAACACAGTCACCGGACTTAAAGAAATTAGATTTCGTAGGGTATAGGTTTCTGCGGTATAACAGGTGATACACTATCGAATGAGATATAAATTACTGTTATTCCGTTTTCCTAAAACGGGCCGCGATGGCTGAGAGCAGAACCATTACCTCTGGTGAGTGCGGTCACTGGTTCGATTCCAGCTAGAGCCAAGTTGACTTTGTGGTGGACAAACACCGTGTGCGTAGGTTTTCTCAAGATTCTCCCGTTTCCTCCCAATTTGTTCATTCCACCATTGCATTCATTTCTCATCATCGCCGTCTCCTTTAGCCTAGACGGCATATTCGTGGGACGTAAAACTGAAAGATTTCATTTCGTTTCCCTTTAAAATAAAACGTTATTTAATTTTGGGACACCCTGTATTTAAAAGTGTAATTAACCAGGCGGGTGTTGCTAGTAAATAAAATCAAACGAAATAAAGGTTGAAAATCATGGATGTGTGACGACTTCCTAAATGTGAAACGATTTCTTGTTATTCGTTCTCTGTTGAATTACTCAAAGCTTGGTTCAGAAGAAATCTTGCAGTAAATCGCTTAGCTGGAGACCTGACAAATTGTGAGAGAAAACCATTAACCAAACAGTTAATCTTACAACCTTGTACCTCATGATTCCTCAGTCCTAAAACTTGCAATGTGCTACTGTGCAGTTCTCATAGCTAAAACATTTCAAAAAAAAAAAAAAAAAAAATTAAAAATCGATCAGCAACACTAAATGCTAGTTTCTACGAAGAAAAAAAAATTGGCACAAGTCTCCGTTGTAAGTACTAACACATACACAACCTTCGTGTACTCATTTTCTCTCTAAAATTCAATATATCGATTTCAAATTTATCTCTATCGTATTCCCATTTGAGATGTGTACGTAGCGGCTGGTTCTTGGTTTAAAGAATTTCTCTCTCTCTCTCTCTTATTTCTTCAGTGTGGAGGCAAAAGTCCCCCATCATAATTAGCAGCTGTTAACAAAGCTGTTCCTAAGCTAGTGGAACGAAGTGAAGAGACAAGATAGGATGATTAAAAAAAAAAAAAAAAACTTTATCCAACTGTTTCTAAACCTTTTCAAGCTTGGGGCCCATCTAAAAGTATGTTGAACTTCACAAGACCCTAAAAAATCTACTGTACTTTGATTGACCAAAAACTCTTTTATCTATCTATCTATTTATTTATTTATCTATCTATATATATTGTCTGTCCGTATGTCCGTTCGGAAGACATAAGATTTCAAGAAATACTTAACAGATCACTATAAATTTCGCCCGGGATGTAAAGGATTAAAAGTTAGGACTAGAATTAGTTGATGAAAATGAAAAAAATGAAATCTTTGAGTTTTACGTCCCACAGTTATGCCGGTTAGGCTAAAGGAGACGGTGATGAAGAGTAATGAATGAAATGGTGGAATGAACAAAGTGGGAGGAAACGGAAGAATCTTGAGAAAACCAACGCACACGGTGTTTGTCCACCAGAAAGTTCACTTGGCGGGGGCTGGGATCGAACCCGGGACCCCAAGCACCAGAGGTGAACGCTCTAGCACTGAGCTACCGCGGCCCCTTGATGAAAATGATTCATCCAATTAATTCCAAGATATGGACAATAAAAAAAAAATCACTTCCCTATGTATTGTTATGACAGTAATTACGGATGTCTATTCTTCACGTCTTTTTATTCATGTGACTCCCCAGTTTGCCTCACGACGCTGAGTGGACACCGAAAATTGGGAAGCACCAGCCGTGAACCGAACCCGGAATCCTAACTACTCGACCACGGTGTTCTCTTTTCCAATACATTCTTTCTTATAAATTTAAAAGAAAAATGAAGATGGTACTGTACTTGTTTTTAAAAACGAATAGGAGAGAAAAAAAAGACGGACGAAGAAAAAAAAAGTAAATATTGTCTAATTTCCGAAAGAAGTATATAAAATGCCATCAAAATATTGTTCTGTTCTTATGTTGAGCATAGGAAAAAAGAAAAAGCAATTTCCTATGTTTACGAAATGTCTCTTTTGAGCAGTCAGGAAGAATTAACAAGAAAAGGAGAACATCTTTTGTCTTGTTACAGAAAGGAAATAAATTTATTTATCATATTCTTTCTACGTACGTTTTCTTTCCTTTTTCTTTTTCTTTTCAGAGAAGAAGAAGACCCATTGAAAGAGAAAGATTGAGGAAACAAAGCGAAAAATCTAATGCAAAATGACATTGATCCATTTATTGCTTTTTCTTTTCAAGGGACATTTACGCCAATAGAACTGTCTTTTTCTGCCATTCAACAAAACATGTTTTCGTTTCTTCTTCATCTTCAGTTTTACAGAGGGAAAAAACTCAGGGAAATTATTCTACCTCTGAGGAGAAATTTTTGCATTCAGTAAGTCACAATTTATTAGGGCTAATGCTGATGGCAAGTCTTGCATAATGGAAAGGGACATTTCCAATGTTTTTCTTTTATTACGAAATTCGCTCTTCCACTAAATATATCAATACATACCATATGAAACACTTGATTACGTTCGGAAAAGATAAAGTTACTTGAATTTTGACTTGTAGTTGAATGATTTGGTCGTGCGAGTTGGGTTCGATTCCCAGTGAGTGGACACAACATTTGGTATCGAGCCACTATTGCCATTAGGATTATTCACGAGAAAAAAAAAGAGATAAAAACATATAGTTCTCGAAATAAGCTGTCACTTCTAATACACAGATTCCTAGGTGCGCCTTCAAGTAGGGGAACAAGAGAAAACCGCTTGAAGCGATGTCCACGCTGTAAGGAGAATGGTCGATGATAGAGCTGTTTAAGGTTAGTTTAAAGGGACAAGTTTTACCGATAGATGTCACTATAGTCTTCGTATCTCTCTCATGTATTTTTTACCTTTCACGATTTCTCTTACAAATTTCAACCTAGAGATTTCAAATTCTTAGAAAAGGAACTTGATAACATATCGAAGACAACAAACTGTGCCGATCTTTTATTTAAAATTTTCTTCGTTGTTGAAATGGCTTAATTGTTGAAAGCGATATCCAAACCTTTAACAATATAACTCTTTCAAGAATGGAGATAATTCTAAATAAGAAATAGGCACGGATTGTTGTCTTCGATATTTTATGAACTTCCTTCTCCAAAAATTCGAAGTGTCTAGGCTGAAATTTGTAAGAGAAATTGTAAATTTTCGTAAAACGTAAAAAATACATGAGACAGAGACGAAGACTGTAGTGACATCTATTGGCAAAACTTGTCCCTTTACACCAACCTTAAATCTTTTGATGCCGTATTGGATCGGCCACTGTGTTCCTCGTCAGGGACGATTTCTCTATCAGCCGGAAACTTTCGATATCATTCCGCGACACAGGGGCGGATCCAGGGGGAGCGATCGGGGCGATCGCCCCCCCAGATGAGGAAACTTTCTTCTTTTATATATATAAATAAAACCAATCCCAAAGTTTGGAGCCCTTAAAAGTAGCAATATGACAACCCACCGTCCCCCCCCCCCCAGAAGTCGGTCCTGGATCCGCCCTGCCGCGACATGCTGATGAGACATTACAGTCTCTCCGTAAACCTCTGCCAGTAAATTTGAAGCGCGGTTACATGTTTCCCCCACATAAATCGAATAACTGAACGGACTTCTTCGCGAGACCAGTTTTCCAAACGAGTTGCCATTTGTGTTTACCTACAACTAGCATCGTAGTTAGCAGGTGGCTGAAACTCTGCACAGTTGCCAACTCCATATATTAAAATTATCGCACACTCCTCATCCCTCTATAATAGACGAAACTCTAGAAGTATCGACTTTATAACCTTAGTTTCCGATCCTCCCTCGTATATAGTGTAATGACTTGCGTACCTTTAAACGTAGGAAATGGTCTTCGTTGTGTTCTTACAATCACTTTATCATAAGACATGTAACACTGAAAGAGTGTTTGAGATCTAGGACTTGGGTGAACTATATTGTCTACGAATTCGAAACACGAGACACTTCTTGTCTCGACTCGTAAAACGAAACTAGGGCTGTAACGTTCCTTGTCTCGTGTCGAAACTAAGGCAACACAACGTGTCACTGGGGTCAAAAATATATCTTGTGTGCAGCTCCAGACTATGCATACTGCAATGGTAAGCAAATCTGTCTTCTCGTTCACCTCTGGTGCTTGGGGTCCCGGGTTCGATCCCAGCCCCCGCCAAGTGAACTTTGTAGTGAACAAACACCGTGTGCGTGGGTTTTCTCGGGGTTTTCCCGTTTCCTCCCAAATTTCTTCATTCCACCATTTCACTCATCTCTCATCATCACCGTCTCCTTTAGCCTAACTGGCATAACCATGGGACGTAAAACTCAAAGATTTCATTTCATTTCATTTTCAAATCTGTCTTCAACATTGATGGGACGGGTAATATGTGGAGGATCTGGGGAGCAGAGTTGCCTTCAACATTGGGAAGTGGGCAGATTTGAGGCTTATTCTGGGGCAGGGGGGAGATGAGACTCATATTACGGTAGATATATCTGATTTCTGAGGTGAACCTCTTGTATAATTTTTATATATCAGGATATGTAGATGAATTGGCAGTCGTATATAAATCATCACATTTCTCCCCCCCCAAAAAAATTACATTTCAAATCGGATTATTGGGGGCGACAGTCCCCCTCAGTTCCAAGATTGAGGGGAACACGTTTCCCTCACACACACCCCTGGAATTTACGCCAGTGATGGTAAGATATATAATGATACCATTTACCTTACTTGCCATAACGCAAAACGCACGAGAAAATAAACTTGACAGCATCCCTGAAGTCCAATTCTCTCCAAATTTAACTCCAGGATCTTATTGTTAACTAAGTGCGTAGCCCCAATGTGTGTGTGTGAGAGAGAATTGAAAGACATAGAAGGGTTTTAGTTCTCGTCTGTTAAAGAACTATGAAGCAGAAACAGGGAAGGAACTGATATTAAATTCCTTGATTCTCTTCGACTTGAGTGATAGCGCAATGAATCGTTTTCGGAAGGCTCTCTTGCGCATTGTTGGGCCATTGAAATGAGGGAGATCCTTTTTCTTTGGTATTCCAAAGAGAGAGAAAGAGAGAGAGAGAAAATGGTGAATGTGTTCCGTTCCGTCTTTTAAAGGAAAAAGAAATTGCTGAACTGGGGAGAAACAAGGAAGAAAGCGACGACGAAATTTCAAGGACAAACACGATTAATTGAGGCTATTGTTTTGTTTGAAACAATAAATCGAAATTTTAGGAGGAAATTTATCTATTTTAATACGTGAATTTTCCCCCCTCTACAGCCAATTATATTAAATTTCTAAAATTCTTCCAATTAAATGAAAGGTCATTTGGTTTCAAAGGAATCCAGTAATTTAATATTACACAGATTACTTTTGTTTATTTATTGCTTTTTCACATTATACAGTTTTTGTATTTTTTATTTTAATTTCTTCCTTCGGATTTAAATAATATTGGATTTCATGTTCCGTGGTATTTGCAATTCCAAAAACCCACGCGAATTTCGCTACGCGTCCAGAAGCGGAAGCCTGCTATGTTTATATCTAATATAATCTCTATGATAATTGTATGAGGCGGTAATTTCTCTCTCTCTTTTTTTTTTATTTTTTTATTTTATTTTTTTTTACTTGGCATAGACTTTAATTTTATTAATATATAGGTAATAGTAATGTATTATTTTCTGCTTTTAAGCGCTTTGTTATTATTTTCTGCTTTTGAGAGCTTTATTATCATTTTCCGCTTTTAAGAGCTTTATTATTATTATTTTCTAGTTTTAAGAGCTTTATTATTATTCTCTGCCTTTAAGAACTTTATTATTGTTATCTTCTGCTTTTAAACGCTTTATTATAATTTTCTGCATTTTGGAGGTTTTATTATTTTCTGCCTTTAAGTCTTTGTTATTATTTTCTGCTTTTAAGTGCTTTATTATTATTTTCTACATATTAGAGCTTTTATTATTTTCTGCCTTTTAGAGGTTTATTATTATTCTCTGCTTTTAAGAACTTTACTACTATTATTTTCTGCTTTTAAGAACTTTATTATTATTATTTTCTACTTCGAAGTCCTTTATTATCATTTTCTGCTTTTAAACGCTTTATTGTTATTTTCTGCAATTTAGAGCTTTTAATATTTTCTACTTTTAAGAGCTTTATTGTTATTTTATGAATTTTTAGAGCTTTTATTATTTTCTACTTTTAAGCTCTTTATTATTATTATTCTCTGCATTTTAGAGCTTTTATTATTTTCTGCTTTTAAGTCATTCATTATTATTTTCGGCATTTTAGAGGTTTAGTTATTTTCTACCTTCCAGCGTTAACTGTTTCTTTTTTTTTAAAAAAATGTTATTTGACATCACAACCTTCCTATGAAGTTTTAAGCACCGTTTGGGGAAGTGTACGCACTTACTTTACACCATTTACGCAAAACATGAAACATATTTATTATCAAACAACTTCCATCGACAAATGCATTTAACTGATGACCCTATCTGAGAAGTAGCCAATTCTCAGTTCGTTACAATAAAGCACTTCCTTTCCTTCCTTATCTGGCTACTGAGAGATCTATCCTGACTTATCGTACATTCATCTACTGATTTTACCGTTCAAATGTATCCAAATCAAGCCTTAAACTTAAGGTTCAAGAGTTTCTCCATTTTTTAATTTCTTCTTATTTTCTTCCTACACTCAAAATTAAAATAGTTTACTAAAGGGTGATAATCAAAATTTGATGTTTACTTGATAACGGCTTTAACGGATTTGTTTGTCCGTTAACTGAAGTATCCGTTTATCGGACGGAGACATGAAGTGAAATCTTGAAGTTTTACATCCCACGGTTATGCCGGCTAGGCTAAAAGGAGATGGCGAGGACGAGAAATAAATGAAATGGTGGAATGAAAATAGTGGAAGGAAACGGAAGAACCCCAAGATAATCCACACACAAAGCTCACTTCTCACGAGCTAGGATCAAACCAAGGACCCCATGCAACCGCGGCCTCAATCGAACGGAGAGAATAGGTCTATAGGAAGTATTGGAACACTTTCTCCTGGTAAGTATACGCATAAGGGATGAATCTGATCTTGTATGACATCGTAAGTGTCACTATACATCTCAGTGACCCGAAATCCATGGATTGGACGGACACTAATATTCGTCGTTTTCGATTATTTTTACACGTCAACTTCAAAACTGATCAGATAAAGCGAAATAAAGTAGCAAAATAGGTTTTACTGATCCACTTGAACCACATTTCGTCATTTATTTATTTTATTAAGGTTTACAAGGTGTGTTCAAAAAGTATTGAACCTTATTTTTTCCCGCGTAAATCAATGAAGAACGGGCGACGTTCTTCAGTGTAGATGTAGAGAGGACACTCATGCGCAAACGTTTTTTTTTTTTTACCACCCGCACAAAGCGTAAGTCACTGGTAGTTGGCCAACGAGTGAAGACTTGTAGCGAGCGGTCGTCAGATTTCAGTTTTTTTTGTAAAATGACAGAAAAACTTAAGCAGCGATATTGCATCAAATTTTGACAGAAGCTTGGCGATATCTAACCGGAAATCATTCAATCGGATCGGTACATTCAATTTTGAACGAAAATTTGGGCATGAGGAGAGTGTCCGCGAAATTTGATTCAGGCTTTCATTTCCAAACACAACATTCCAGTGTGTCGTCAGGCCAACCTACTCTCCCGACATGGCTCCGCGTGACTTTTGGTTATTTTCCAGGGTGAAAATTCCTCTAAAAGGGACCCGATTTGAATCAAGAGAAAACATCATGCGGAATGCGACGGCACGGTCGCTCAACATTAAAAAAAAAAAAAAAAAAAAGTTCCAGAAGTGTTTGCAACAATGGCGGAAGCGCTTGGTGAAGTGTGTGCATTACCAAGGAAACTACTTTAAAGCGAATTGGTGTTTCGGATTTCCAAATTAATAAAATGTGCTTTTGCCAACCAAAGGTTTGATATTTTTGAATACACCTCGTGTAGTGTATTTGGTTTAAGATAGGAATAAAACTTCTAGTATAGAACGTAACCAAGCAATGATGCCAACCTGTGGTAAAAAAAAAATCTCATATCGTGGGAGTTTTTGACCGTATTTTCTCGGAAAGGGATAATAAGCAGCATATATGGGATTTTGCGAGAAGATCGAAATTTACGGCTTATTCATTTAGATATTGTAAAAAGTGACTACCACAAAGAAATTTAATTTTTAATATTATAGCATACTTTTAATTAGTATACCGTGGGAAATTCACACGTAAAATGGGATTTTTTTGCCTCTCGACATGGGATTTCATATTGTTTCAGGTTGGCAACACTGTAACCAAGAGAAGCGTCAAAATATACGAGCTAGTGCTGTTTATACATTCGTTCCGCCAAATGCTGAGAAAATTTATGATTATGTCATTTTTAATAAAAACATTTCAGAATTTAGCAGTTTGTTTATGCCGACGATATGTATTAACTAAAATAACAGAACTAATCATGTGATTTTTAATTGCTGAGTATTATAAATATACTAACATAAGAAAAAAATAGCACTGTTATGGGCCTTCTAAAATGTCTTTATACATCTTCTTTGAACATTAACCACTTTGTTCACTACCGCATTGCCGTTTATAATGTTTATCTACGTTTGAATGTCGGGTTATTTAGCAATTTCGAAGATTATGTAAACAGCTCTAAAAACTCATTTGGTGAAAATTATTTCAAAGAAGAAGAAGAAGAAGGGACCCAGCAAAAAAAAAAAAAATACTCATTTTTATATCCACAAAAATGCTTTAAACACAAGGCAATCACTGTTTCCCACTATCTGCGCTTTCCAAGCGTACTTAGGAGTTGAAAGATGTATTTCGAAATTCTCTTCCAAAAAATAAAAGGAACCATTCTCCGTACATACATATACACGCATGCACATCCATATACGAGGAGTCTAGGAAACCCTTCCGTATAGCTGTAGCAGGGGGCAAGAACCGCTAAAGATTGAGACGAAACTACCAAATTGTTTACATATAGCACCGGTGCAGACACATACATATAAAAAACAACAACAGGGTTGCCAGTACTTAAAGATTTAAAACGGTAACAAAGTTTGCAAAAGCAAGTATATATATAGAAATTATTATTTAATGTTTAACCAAATGTGAGGGTAAAGAGGGAGCTCAAGTTAATTTGGATCAATTTTAAGCAACTGTAACCAGAGCCGGCTCTAATATTGGGCACATGTGCATTTTCACGGTGCGACAGGTTTTTAGGAGTGGTAATATCTGTCATAAGTACGGTATATTATTTAAAATAAATATTTCTTGTTGGAAACAGACTTCACGATGATGATACTTAAATTTACTAAGCTGGTCTTCTATTTGAATACTATACTCATAAATTATGTTTAGGTCGCATTAGTTTAAGGTCACATGGACAGTGCTAAAGCAAATGGTTAAACGAATCCCAGCATGAATTGCCTGATTGTTGTCCAATTTTCGAACAGTTGCAAACACCTATTTTGTTTGGTTAGTAAGCACAGTTTTGATATGAAAACTAATTTTGTCTTTGTCACAAACAAGTTCGCTATCACTGAAGATGGAAACAAGTTTTATTTTATATTTTTAAGAGATGTACAAGGAAAAATCAAGAAATAAAAAAAATTAAAAGAGCTAGTTGCACTGGAATTGCAAACTGATATATTGAGATTGAAGCTCGGGCTATAAAAAGGATTACCATCTGCAGGTGTGTTTGCTTTATCTTTCATTAACATAATAGATTATTATTTAAAGAAAAAAGAAAACGAGATTGTATTTGTAATGTTTAGGCCTTTCTGAGTGCGAGTGCTTTTTCTCCCTGCCCTTGGTTGTTCATGATGGAGTAGCATACTTAAAATCGTGGTTTTTAAGATTTGCTCTTTCTGGAGAAAATGAAGGAATGATGTCATTGCAAATTGATACCACGGCAAATTGCCTAGGACCAGCGGTGAGTGCAATTATTCAAAATAGTAAATGATCATGAAACTGTAGTGTATTTCTTTAATTTAGCTGTTGTGCCTGCTTATTCACACAAATAAGAAGGGAACAAATAAAGGATTCTTTTTTCTTTCTTTAATTTCGAGGAAGTAAATGACAATACAGTAGAACCTCTCTAATCCGTAACCTTTGGAACTTGGGGTATGGATAGAACTCAAAGAAGGCCGGATTATCAGAAAATACAGAAAAATACGGATTTACAGTAAAATAAACTATCTCTGAACTCAAAAATTTCTTTTCCAATCTTCTACATTGAGTTCATTGGCTTTTTTTTTTTTTAATTCCCTTTCTTCCTGTCTTTTTAGCGCTGATAATTTTTCATTTAAGGAAAAAGTAACGTGTTTACGATTCACTTCTGAAATGAAAAAAAAAATCACTGTACCGTAACGAACACAGTCGTAAAATCAACGAACAATAAACACTAGAACCTGCTGAAAATACGCACGACGAAAGAAACGATACAAGATACGACGGAGCATTAAAGCGGACAAGCGGTACCAGCAAGTAAACATACGGCAGTAAACGACAATGGGCCTTCCGAGTCACCGACGCGTCGGGACAAGTTTGGCTCCAGCACGGTCGGATCAACTGGAGTGGCGGACCAGACAAGAGGGGTTTTACTGTATTTCGTAAAGGATCATTGCTCATTTAGAACTTTCTCATTTCGCATAAGGTAGTCTCTAATCTGGTGTAGCTTTAATATTTCATTATACTGATGACAAAACTATTTACAAACTAGTTATGTCATTGGGTACAATAAGGTGGAATATATTACCTTCCATCTGCGTGAGAAAGAACTTTTCTTTTTCTTTTTCTAACTTTCTTCCGCAATGTGGGGCGGGCTTATAGACCCTGGCAATCCTGTTTTTACACCAACAAAATACAATGCGAAGCTAACCACGTCTCTATATCCTTTCTCTCCTTTGTTCCCCGCCCCTTAAGAAAGAAGAAAAAGCTGCAAAAACCATCTTATGTACGCATACAGAAAGACATGAGTAAACAGCGCTTCTACTCAGGAGGCAAGATAAACAGAAAGCACCAAGTAATCTTCTTCTGAAAAATAGAAACAATATGAAACACGTGTATCGGAGCCACACACATAAAAAAGAGGATTCGTATATGCATTCCAGGGAAGACACATCGTACTGTACGCTCAATTAACAATGTTTTGTTTTTGCTTACGAAGCTTTCTCGCACTGAGTATCTAAAATCTATTTTTCCCCATACACTTTTAATTTAATTGAGTTTTTTTTTTTTTTTTTTTCAGTGGCTCGGCCGAGCAGTGAGTAGTAAATTACTGACTGGTTATGTACATATTTCCGGATGAATGACTGTCAGGCCATTTAGGAGTCCGAAATTCAGTCTGAATCCCTAAAACATTATCAAAGTCTAAAACATTTGGTAATAGACACAGGTTTTATTTAACCCTTGCACTACCTAGGTATATTTTGTAATGTGGACTATCAAGGGAGCGTTAGGTCATTTTGTACCCATCTGTTAAGATTAAATATATCTCGCAAAATAAACAAATTAGAAAATTTCACAAAAATCTACAGTATCTAAAGTAAACACTACACGGGGTAATACTAACAGGTATTTATTATACTTCCATCTAGGAGTGACACTTCTACATGTCAGTCACATCTCCTACCAACGGAGCGGAGGAGAGGGGGGGGGAGACACTTCGTGTCCACCAACTTAAAATAACAAATTTATAAGACACAGTAACGTTCAATTTGTACCACTGTACGCTATACACTTTAGTTGAACATGTTGAACCTTTTTTTTCTTTTTTTTTTTTTTTTACAATTTTAAAAAAAGGATTAGAAGAATACTTACAAAAACATACTGTAATGGGTACAAAGTATCTTTCCCCCCGTTAGTAGTGAGAGCATATTGAGAACAGAAAATCTTGAGAACATATTTCAGTAAGTAGGCCCATTCAGTGTGTTTTAGCTTAAAATACAATTATTTTTGAACTGCAACAATTGCAATACAATAACATTACCTCAAAACATAACGAAGGCCAACTATAATGTGGAAACTCTTAGGCTTTGTGGCTGAAAATACAGCAGAACTACTACTATCAAACTTTACAAAGATTACAGTCTGATGAAGTTATTATTACAGAATGTACTATCAAACTTCAAAGATTATTGTCTGATAAAGATAATTCGACAGTATCACTATTTTCAGACTTCAAAAATTATTGTCTGAAGTTACTGCTACAGTATGACTATTATCAGTGGCGTAAACTTAGGATTTTATTTCGGGGGAGGAGGGGCTTTGCTAACTTTATTCTTGGAAATGTGAAAATTCTGCAAAATATTCATTTACTTTAATTTAGTAAATAAAATTTCGGGGGCGGGGAGGTTAAGCCCGGAAGCCTCCCCTTAAATACGCCACTAACTATTATCAAACTTCAAAGATGATTTTCTGCTGAAGATAATGATACAGTATGACTACTATTAAATTCTAAAGAATGAAGATACTGATACAATACTACACAATATGGTGAAATGAAAAGCGCGACAAAGTAGTCAAAGCAGCAGTATTTCTTCTACATTCTTGAGGAGAGGATCTTACACCAATAAATCTGAATAAAATTATAATTGTTCAAGAGCACATGAAACTATAAGAGAGAACAAAAAATGAGATCAAGTAGCGAAACAGGCAACATTTTCCCCCTATTCTTTTTAATCTCACTTATTGGTTGTCTCTCATTTTCTATCCCGGAACTTCGGAAACTCATTATAATGTCGCTTGAGAAACAAGTTTCAAGGCAAAAGACAGAGAAAGATATAACCACCACCAGCGAACTAAAAAACACCCAGCCCAGAATTCAAAATTCGATGTTTCTCTTGCCATCATTGTTTTTAACCTGTTGGATTCAAGGGTGTGTCATCCAAGAAAATAACGTGTGTAGAAAGACTGAAAAGAAAGATTTGTTTCTTTTTTATATCAGTGTTCAACAGACAGATGAAAGAAAGAAGAAAAGAGACAACGCTTCCATCTGCTGAAGATGAATAATGGAACACTTCCGTCGTGGGCGTGCTTCGGGGGGGAAGGAGGCGGTAATAGGCCTTATCCTGACGTCAATTAACTTTCATATCGCACACACGGATCTCTTGTATCACGAACAATATATGGGACACTTACTCTTCTTCTGCGTAAAGCTATAAAAACAGCGCGGTAGTAGTATGATAAATTCCGTATTAAATGAAGAAATTTCGTTCAAGGTTGGATATTATGTTATTATTTTTGATAGAAGTTATATGCCTGATTTTAAAATAGCTTTTTCGATTTATATTATAGTACTTTATTATAAAAGACAAACGTAAAATGAAGCACATTATCTCCACAGGAACCAGTGGTGTACGCAGAAGTTTGTCAAGGGGGTCAATGTCCCAAGTTCATATAATTTCAGGTGTCTGTATAGATCTCTTCATATGAAATGAAATCTTTGAGTTTAACATTCCACGATTATGTCTTTTAGACGAAGGGGGACGATGATGGTGGAAAAATTGGTGGAATAAGAAAGTGGAAGGAAACGGAAGTACCCAGAGAAAAACCCACGAGCACGATGTTGTCCACCACAAACTCACTGGCCGGGGATCGAACCAGAGACCCCATGCACTGGAGGTAAGCGCTCTACCATTGAACCACCGTGCCCCATCTCTTAAAATGGTTAATGCTTATTTTTGCATAATATCTTAATTAATACCCCGAATCCCCCTTGCGTACGCCACTGCTAATATAAACTACATCTGCATATAGTGCACTATATTCCATACCTATATTTGTGCAATGGGGAGAATAACTTCCTGAAACGAACCTAACCAACATGGAATTGTGTCGTTCTTAAAACGAGTTCAATATTAATAATAAAGCTTCACTTAGGTTTTTTTTTTTTTCTTTTTTTAAGCCTGGAAGCATTGTAGAACACGTTACTTATGCTTTTACGCCTTTCTGGGTCGAGACATAGTGTCGTGACGTCAGAACTTTTAAAAGAATTGTTATGCCTACTTTTATTACTTTTTGGTGGGCTCACTTTTGCAAATATAAGATTGAAATTTTGCACTTACATTCAGTGCACCTCTTAGTATTTTTTACTCTTCTTCAGATCTCTCCGTTAAAACAGGGGGGGGGGGGGGTCGAGAGGAGTAAAAAGGAATATTTAAAATCGATTTTCCCGATACATGATGAAGACATGTGAATGGTACCGTTTGAAAGTTTGTTCTATTCTGAAGAAAATTGTGTACGAACCATGATCCTGGGATAAATAGGGATTCTCAGGAAATTTTTACCTGAGATTCTGTTTTATACGGAAATCTGGGGTATTCTGGGGTATTATTTTTGGCGGACCTACTTTTGCACCTAGAAGATTGAAATTTTGCACACATATTCAGAGACTAATGTACGAACTAATGTACGACGAGATTGAAGAGACTAATGTACGAACCATGATCCTAGGATAAATAGGAATGTCTCAGGAAATTTTTATATTATATTAGGGTCATCTGGGGCATTGCGGGGATGTTCTTAGCTCATTGGTAAATATTTTTACCCGCCCTTACTATTCACGATAGAGGCTAGAAATTTTGTACACACATTTAGTATACACCTTAGTATTTTTCAGTTGATTTTGAGATCTGTGCATTAACACAAGAGGTCCAGAGGGGCTCAAAGTTTGAAAAAATCAGAAAAAAATCCTGATGTTATTCAAAATTTCCCGTCTTAGGGACATGAAAGGGAAATAGTATCCTTTAAAAGGTTGTTCTATTCTGAAGAGAATAAGGTACGAACCATGATTCTAGGATAAATAGAGATGATCCTATAGCTGCTTGACTGAAAGTATATAATTTACCTTTAAAAAGTCACCATTTCAAAGGGTTAAACCATAATTTAAAGATGTAATATGTTCAAATTTCAAAGTTCCCTAAATGTGAATCGAACCCGGAACTACATGCACCCAAGGCACGCGTGCGCGAGCAGCTAGACCAGAGGGAAATATCTGTATATTGTATATCTACGATACGGTTATTATAGCTAGAACGGAAGAAGGACTACAGGAGATAAGTGACAAAATAGTGTGTTGAGTGACATGTTTTAAAACGGATAGGAGAGAAGAGGACGCTTCTAACATCCTTCGTAGGAAGGCCAATTGGATCGGAAGAAATACGAACATAGAAGGAAAGGTGGAAGGAAAGCAAGGAATGGAAAGAAGAAGAACCCAACTGATCAATGATTTGAAAAACAGCAGAAAATATCGGGAATTAAAAGAGGAAGCTGAGGATCGACAAACATGGAAGAAATTTCCAGGCCAAATCTAAAATTGAATAAAAAAATCCCTTATTAGTCCCTGGACCTGCCGAAAGGCAGAATACTTAATAATAATAATAATAATAATAATAATAATAATAATAATAATAATAATAATAATAATAATAATAATAATAATAATAATGTAAAAAAAAGTACCGTCTATACCATTTATTCAGTAACCTGCTGGTCAGCAAACCTTTCCGTTGAATTGTTTATCCCTTTAGGGTAGGGAAGAATTTGGTAAAAGACCTTGGCCTGCTTTATCGTGCGGATACAAAATAACACTAGGAAAAAAAAAAACTGGTTAGATTTGAAAATCTATAGATCATCCTACATATGTCAAAATAAAAACTTGTAAAATGTGATGTTAAAGGACATGATACTAACAAAATAAATCCTTTATTTTTTCTTTCTGTAGAAAAAAAAAAAAGAAAACAAAACGAACGACATATGCTGCTTAAAAATACACGGAATTTGTCGTTTCTGGTTGTAATCAGTACTTGATTACGCCAATCTCCTTCCTTGAATCAAAAGCACGCCATTCATGCAATATATAAATATATATTTGACACGAAATACGAATTATTTTGTTGTTTTCTTCGAAAGAACAACATATGTTGCCAGTTCTCAAGAAAGAACACCTTTGGGTTGGAAAAGCACTGTTTTGTTTTCCATGTTGCTCGGTCTTTGTAAGGTAGGTCGAAATGGACTCAAATCTGAAATATAGGGTGGGGAGTAACCTGAGGCCAATATTTTTCATAAAAACGAAAGATGAACATCACACCGCGACAAGCCAGAATAGGTGCGTGTTGTCATTCACTTATTTTGGAAGATGACGGCGAGATGATGATACTGTGGATGATAAATTATAATATAAAATGTAAAAAAAAAAAAAAAAAAAAAAAAAAAACACTGGGGACGGGAGCAGAACCGAGACTGTTGCCAACCTTAATCTTACATAACTAGAAATGTCAATAAACTTGCTTTCAAACACCTTTCTTGGTTTATAAGGTACCGGTTTGTCAACAACGTATAGCATGGTATGTAATGAAGATTTGCTTACTGGTTTACCATTCGTGCAGTATGATTCGAACAGTGTAGTTTCTACATGATGAAAAATGAATGAAATGGTGGAATGAAGAAAGTGGGAGGAAACGGGAGAGCCCCGAGAAAACCCACGTTCACGGTGTTTGTCCCAGGAGCGGATCCAGGGGGGCGATCTCCCCGATCGTCCCCCCAGAAGAGAAACCCTTCTTATTTTATAAATAAATAAAACCCATCCCATAGTTTTTAGCTCTTAAAAGTAACTCTAAGTAGCAGTATTACAACCCACCACTCCCTCCCCAGAAGTCCGTCCTGGATCCGCCCCTAGTTTGTTCACCACAAAGTTCACTTGGCGCGAGCTGGGACTAAACTCAAGGCCTCATGCACTAGAGGTGAACACTCTGCCACTGAGCCCCCGCGGCCTCAAACATTATTTTTGATACTTTTTTTTTTTTTTTTGGCATTTTTGCCGTTTGGTCTTTTGGCCCAGACCAATATTAAAGGCAAGGGCGCCGATTTCCCTGTAACTTTGGGGGGGGGCGATTTCCCTGTAACAATGCATATAACAATAAAAAATGCATATAAAATATATATTCATAAAAATACATTGGGCCCCACTTGAGCTTTTGGGGGGGAGCCGGACACCCTCGCCCCCCCTTTCAGGATCGGCGCCATTGCTTAAATGCCAGCCATTTACGTACGTTATTAGAGAATTTCTAAATAAAAAATCGGTCTCGTCATTACTGACAAAGAAACAAAACTACGACGACACGACGAAAGAGGGAGAAAACTATATAATTATACTATAATAACCGACTTCATAACAATTAAGGTAAACGACACGACTACTTAACTGAGAAATGCACTTACAAAGTGCAATTCAATTGTTTATTTTTTTTAAAGTTAATTGCAACCATTATTTAACAACTGAAAACTGAACAAAAGTAAAACGAAAAATGTGCACAACGAATTTTCCAGACGACATTTTATGCAAATCCTTACTTAGTGACGAAGCTGCTGATAACAGTAAAAACTTGACATAGTAAAATGGCAACATTTACAGAAAAGAAACAGAAGACGATCGGTTGGTTGTCAAGGAATTTTTTTTCTTATTTAACCTTGCTTCAAGGTATAGAATCACAGTACATAACAATGATTCAGTCTTCCTTTTTTTTTTTTTTTTTTTTTGAAAGATAAAATTCTCGTGAAAAAGAAGCACAAAGAGTTTTTTTTTTAAACAGCCTTTCTTTACAAATAATAATAATACACACAGAAGGGAAGAAAAGATAATGACGGTAGCAATTGGTAGAAAACTGTGTGACCAAGTGATAGGTTATTGACCGCAGTGTTGCCAAAACCAAAAAATAAAATTTCCCTTCCATAGATGGAAAATTTTCCTGTACTAAAGAGAACATTAATTTTTAGGAATTTGGTGTTATTATGAAGACATCTTTCCAAAGAAAGTAGTTTCCATATAATTTTATGGTTAATTAAAACTATTATTACGTGTACCAGGCTAGTCAGCTGAGATAATCCAATGGTAGATATGTAAATTACTGAGCTAACAATAGCAAGATCTATCTGTCGTGGGTTCCGGGGCGGATCCAGAGGGGGCAATCGCCCCCCCCCCAGAAGAAGAGACTTTCTTATTTTATATATAAATAAAAAACCCCATCCCAGAGTTTTAAGCTCTTAAAAGTAGCTCTGAGAAGCACTATGACAACCGCCCCCCCAAAAGTACATCCTGGATCCGCTCCTGCGTGCGTTCGTATCCTGCGTAGGACCAGCGATGATTTCAAGGAGTGACCCAGTAGGAAATTCCTTCCGGGGCTACAAAGTTTCTTTTCTGATCGTGCTCAAATGTGGATTACCAGATTTAGTAGTAGTATTTTTTATCCCAATCCATTGAATCCCTCCTCCCGCGGTCTTCATTAACGCTTGGTGCACAGTGCTTTATCCACTGGCGGATTTACATATAAGCTAAATAAGCTATAGCTTAGGGACCCACTCTCTTGGAAACCCTAAAAAAATTACAGAAAAAAGTGGATGTACAATACATTCCCAAACTATAGGATAAAAAAGACAAGTTACAAAACTTACATACATCAACAGTAATTATTTTGTGTTGTGGGGCTCCTATAACGTAAGTAATGGAGACCCTCTTGCTAGTCGGCTCTCAAAAATATCATTAGTTTGATCATTTCTGCACATAGGTTCTTATGTTCTCTATGGACTGGCAACATGTAGCATGCATTGTAAATAATTTGTCATTGACCCTCAATAGCTTAGGGGCTCAGTAAATCTAAATCCAACTCTGCCTTTATCCAACCTTCTCGATTTCGGGATGGCATCTAAAGTTACAGGGCATAGACTATATTCATCACCTATATTATGCTACACCTATATCTTCAAAAATACTTGTCGAGAATTCTAGAACTATAGAGGGAACTCCACTTCCTATCCTTTGCAACATGACTAGGTAAGTGGGTTAGATTCAACCTTAGGACAGAATACCCAATAACACAAGACGCAGACATTCTTTTTTTTTAAAATGTGATTTTCTTTTTAACATTTTACACGAATTTTTTTCCCCTTCAAAAAGGAAGATTTGCTTTTGAACTGGTAACACTGCCTGACCGCACGAAAAATGATAAAAATTGTAACCATCTGGAAAAGGAAGAAGAAAAGCACAGTGTATGTATCGCTTGGAAATGAAGATTTGTCCCTTTTTTTCTCTCATTGCCTAAGCTACCACCTATCTGGCTAATTAGGCGTCTGAACTGCTGCGAACCTGTAATTAGGCTCAATAAAAGTATATGTCGGGAGGACCTTCACTCTCTTTACACACAGTTGTCATTATATATATATATATATACATGAAGAGAAGACGAAGGGTTGGTAAACGGAAAACAGCCATAAATGTTTTTATTATTTTTATTTTTCATTTATTTTTCCAGAGAAGTCCTCTTGACTCGCAAGCGGATGGGGGCGGATACAGCAAAACACGTATGGACAATTATTTTCACAGGAACGGATCTCAAAAGTCAGGGACAAATAAATACGGCCACTCAAACATATAGAGAAGGTGAAAGGAAGAGGGGGGCGGGGGAAACGGTAGCTGGACGAAGAAGAAAAGAAAAATAACAAAGTTGTTTTCAGTGAGTGTGTGTGTGTTTTAAAGAAATGATTTAGAAGAAATAGCGAGACAGTGCGGGAAGTGGGAGAGGGGTGATCAGGCGACTAAGTTAATGTGATTGTATAGCAATGTCGTGAGACTTCCCTCCCTTCTCAAAGAAAATAGGACTTCACTCGAAATTATATACATTTTAGCACTGCACTGGCATGTTTCTAAAAGAATACCTTGGGGTTCTTGTATACGATGCAGACTTGAAATACGCATGTTTTCCAATTTCCTTTTTTTGTTTTGTTTTGTTTTTTAATTCGGAAAGAAAAAATATCTCCCGATTTCTTCTCTAGTGGTATCAAGCAATGGCGGAAATAGGGTTTCTTGTGTCTTCTTTAACATATCGCATATAGGGTGTCTCAAAAGTCCCCTCACATAGGGTAACTCTGTTATTAACAGAGTTACAATAAAATGTAAGAGGGGCAACTGTTTCCAGCACCCACAACATAAGTGAATGAAGTTATTGTCTTTTACATTAACGTGTCGATGTACAGCCTCTATTTCAAACAGTGAGTTCGTTCATTTATGTTATGGACCCAGGTAAATAGCAACGTTGCATTTTTATTTAACATTGGGCGCATAAAGAGTGTACCGCTCGAACGGCTCGTCCGATTAAAAAAAAATGCCTTCACTTTAGATTGAAAACAACATAGTTGGAGAAGGTTATTCCCTGCAGAGTTACCCTATTTCAGGGGACTTTTGATTGAGACTCTTTCTATATGAGACATTATCATAGTTATTCTGCTACCATTGCGAGGTCACTTCCATGCACCACGCTATTCGTCTTCACGTAGGAGTTTGCTATTTTAACACCATCCATCAACTGCAGCCTCTTTTGAATCTCCCTCTTCTTCCTGCCACTATACTCTCTAATACGCTCTTCGTGATACAGTTCATTATCAGTCAATGCCCCAACTAATTTCTTTTCCTCTTTGTAATTGCATCTACACTTGTTCTTTTATCCCCACCCATTTTAAACATATTCTCATTCGATTTTTGTTCGACCTTGCTATTTTTTCCATTCTTCTTCACACCTGCATTTCGAAGGTTTCCAGTCGCTTTTTTTTTAATCGCTTTTGTGTGATTCGGTAACCTCTGGTGTGTGGGGCTCCTGGCCAAATAAGCCTGTGGTGGACAACATCGTGTCCGTGGGTCTTCTCAGATTATTCCCGTTTCCTTCCACTTTCTCATTCCACCAATTCTTCCATTATCCTTCACTTGCCATTAATCATCGTTTCCCTTAGCCTAACGGACATAATCGTGAGACGTTAAACTGAAATGTGTGATGTTTATGCTTCTACGATACTTCACACAAAACATTCATGAGGCTTTCGGTTAATATTCAAGGACCCACAAAATAAATTTCTCTCGGTAAAATAAATGCTGCTTTTTCCATGCATACTTTTATTGAGCGTTCCTTTAGGAATGGCGATTTCCGAAAAAAAATCCGGTTTCCGGAAATCACATTTACCGTTTTTCGTCTTCCGTTTTCCCGGAAAATTTTCCGTCTTCCGTTTTCAATTTTCCGGTTTCCGGAAAATATATTTTCCGTTTCTCCGGAAAATGTGGCCATCCCTAGTTCCTACTTCATGTCTTTAATAATAATACTATACAGATATCGAAAACTATTCACCTGTTCCACTTTTTTCCTACTACTACTACTACTACTACTATGTCTATATTTGATATCGACCGTAGTTGTGTTTCTAACATTTATTTTCATCCAACATACTTCAAAGCTATTTCTGGAGTTTTCTAACATCTTATTAATTGCATTTCAGACTCTACAATAAGTGTCTACAAACATGTTAAATTTAATCCTTACTCAGTCTTCTAGCGAGACAACGTTGCACTTAAAATTTCCTTTTAAAATGTAATACGATTCACCTGGCACATTCCCCCCCCCCTCTCTATCTCTGAACTATTTTTTTCAAAATTATTTATGCAAATGACAAAAATTAAGTATAGCAATTAACTTTGTACAGACCACTGGCGCAAATCCCGGGGGAATGAGAGGGATATGTCATTTCCAATCTTAGAACTGGAAGGACTGTCCCCCCATTAGTCCGATTTGAAATGTATTTTTTTGGGGGGGGGATGTGATGATTTGTGTCCGATTGCCATAAAGGAAAGTGAGATGAAATTGATGCCTCCCAGAATAAGCCTCAAATCTGCTTGTCTCCTAATGTTGAAGACAACTCTGTTCCCTGATCCTCCAAAGGATTGTTTTGCAACTTCATAAATATTTTGAACATCGCTTAACAAAAAAAAAAAAAAAAAAAAAAAAAAAAAAAAAAATCTTACTTATCCCTTTCCCCCAATGTTGAAAACAAATTTGCGCCGCTGGTACAGATATTTAACTTTTCATCGTATTTAATTAATATTCCCAGTATTACGATAAGTTAGTTTAGTAAAGTGGCAGTCTCTAGTTTCGTCAAATCTTTAGGACAGGAAAAACTATTTACATACCATGTTATAAATTCTTATTCCATATTCTCCTCCCGTAAAATACAAAATTGAGTAGTACATTTCTAGTGCCCCATTACATATTCGTTTAAGTCAATGCAACGCATTCTTTTTATTTTAGATAATTTGTCTCACATAAGGAACACTGTAGTTTAGTGGTTAGAGCATTGGACTCACATTCATATGGTCCCAGGTTCGATTCCCAGCCGATGCTTCCCAATTTTCGGTGTCCACCCAGCATCATGAGGCAAACTGGGGAGCCACGTGAATAAAACACGTGATGGCCACTAGGTCTAGAAACCTCCTGATATGCGTGTTCGTCACTAGGCTGGACGTAGTTTAGTCTGTCGCTAACAGATGGCGTTGAGGCCCACAAAGGGCTGTTACACCATGTGGTTTGGTAATTTCTTAATATTACCATGATTTTGTGAATTTGCGACATGACGCCAATAATGCAAAATTTTACGTTTTGCGATCATCTTCTGTATTGCGCATTGAAACGCAAATCGTCCTTTTCAGTTTGGTAGCTCCACATTCATTTCTTTTCAAAGATGCATCACCAAAAAATCTTAGCGAACATTTGGTGTTGAGTTGCGTTTCGATCTCAAATTTTATAAAGACTGATACACACACACACTAATGGCTAGTGAAGACCCTCATCAGTTACCTTTTAGTCGAAACATTTCAAAGAAATTAGTCTACTAAAGAGAATGACTGAAATTACAGAGTCTGACAGAGTACAATTGTCTCCTTCTTGGTACCCTTAAGCCTAGGACGTTGGGTAAAATTCGACCAGAAGCCTCATCCTAGTGACCTCAAATTGTGTTGTTACATTCGAAACAATGAAGCATATGAAATATGAAGCAAATCTAGTCGATGGAAAAGGCATTTGGATTGTCTTTGGGAAACTGGTCCGAAGAACACAGACAAAACATTTAAAAATAAAGAACCGGTTCCGCTACCGGAAAAGGAACTTTGTGGTCATCCTTAGTTTATATAATAGGTACATCCTCCATTTGTTCGTTTGTTGACAAGCACCAAAGTAAAAACGGTAGATTTTGAGTATCTTCTGATATGGACAAAATGTCTCAAAAGTAGGTTTAGTCTCCTCTCTTTACTTCGTCTATCAATCGTCGCCTCTTCTCTATTGTCTATTGAAACCAGAAGTGGTAGAAGAACATAATTTCCGGTATCAACAGTTATCGCTATAGAGTAAGAAAAATAAGAAAGATACTTTTTTCAGAAAAAAAAATATGGATTTTATGTTCCAAGAACAAACGCTGATGCGCTTACCTTTAAATGGAACCGGAAATGATAAAAATTTACTGCTACTTCCGGTAGATTTAACGTTTCAATAGTAGGTTCCATTTCCTATCTTATACGTATTTTTAAACCGGAACTAATATATCTACCAGTAAGAATATTAGACCAGAGGCGTCGTCATTTGGTAAATTGTAGACAAATATGCTAATAGGAACGCGAAACTCAAGTCGGGTGGACAATCTTGACTCCTCCCCCCAAGCAAAAATTTGAAATAATGATACTATATCGGACCTGTATAATTCGTAAGTCTGCCATAGTGAACGAAACTTCCTTGTTTCTCTTATATGAATATTATCTATATATATAAAAGAGAACGTACAATTTTTTGTCCGCTCATCACGCTAATACGGCTGAACCAATTTCTTTCATTTTTGGGGGGTTATTAGGATTTGGACCCTAGATGGTTTTTATCATATCACTTTAATTTTTAATTACCAGTGTCTTGAGATAATTGACCATTCAGGTGTCCATAACGTACAAATCCTTTGTTATTAGTTCATCATAGGTAAAAATAAACGTATTTATATGCAACCCGCATGACCGTGTCACTCGGCGGGTTAACATAAATGACAGGCGATATACAGCGGAAAATAGCTTGAATCTTCTGTTTAAAATTTTTTAATTGATTTGCTTATTTTTACAGACACTTTTACAATATGCCAGCACCGGGATGACCGCAGCGAAGCGGGGCGGGTTAACATAAATGACAGGCGATATAATGTTAAGATTTACTGCAATCTTCTATGGTTTTTATCATATCACTTGAAAGCGAAAAAGTAAAAATTATCTAAGTAACAAAGTTTATTGCGTTCCGGGGTGACCGCAGCGAAGCGGGGTGAACGCTGCTAGTCTAGTATAATTATTTTTTATAAATAAGTACACAATAGAATAAAAATATACTTTAATACGGTGAACATTTTCTGATTTAGTTCAGGCAACTAACTGTGTACTTACTTACATAGCACTTCTACAGGGACTGTCTTGTATTTCAGTTTGTTTCCAATATATGTAATCCTGTAAGAATAAATAAATAAATATTAAAAATACATTACAAGTCACTGAACAGTCAAAAACGATATTACTAAACTTAATAAGAATATCTTGAAATTACTTTTTCCTCTAAGTAAGACCATCTATGAAGTTACTTTTTCCTCTAAGTAAGACTACCTATGAAGTTAAAATATTATTTAACATTTTTTCACGTTATGAAATTCCTTCAGCCCTGTATCGTTGAAGAATAGTACCCGGAAAACTGTCCCATACACTTAATTTTACACTATACTGTACGTATTGTGAGCGTTCGATTCCCGGTGGGGCCACTAGGTCTGAACAAGTGTAAAAGCTTGTTTCAGACCAATCATCCTCAGTAAGATTTTCCTGGAATTTCCTCATTCATACCAGGGAAATTCCGGATGGTATCTAATTTATAGGTTCCATGCCGCTTCCTTCCTTTCCCAATCCTTTCTTCCTTCTTTTTCCCTGGATTGTATGCTCGCTGAGGGACGTCATTCCTCATACGTGACGGGCTAACATGGCCATAGATGCCGAAAGCCCCAAAAAATATAATTTCTAACGCTAATCCTAGTGACGGGCTAACATGGCTATAAATACCGAAAGCCCAGAAATATAAATCCTAAATCCTACTGTATGTGTTGTAATCTTTGTCGTCACATCTCATACCAACTGGTTTAATTTTTTGTCGAAGATCCCTTCAAACTTATGGAAGCTCGAACATACATTATCCTTATGAATGGATTAACAACGAAAGATACCCTTAGAAGCCAACTATATGTACAGGATGGCCCAAAAGTAGGTATACAGTACCGTACTGCATTTTATATCATTTCTCATTGTTATCCATCAGATAGACTTAATTTCTCTGTATTTGTTCTTAATGCCGTTTTACTTACATCTTAAGCTCGGAAAAGCCGAAGCAAATAAACTCATAAACTAGAATGTTATACTTGATCAATGGAGGGGTGTATACCTACTTTTGGGCCACCTTTATATGATAAGTGCCTATTTTTCTATTATATCTTGCACACGGGGTTCAACCCCGAAAACCCTTTGCATACCCTACTGGGTTAAAATATGTAGATTCCCGAAAACGATCCTCTGATCAAACTCATACGAGTTCATCTGCAAAAACAAGGCTAGAACAAATGATCTGTCTGAGTTCGATAGCATGTGTTGAAAATATGAGGTGTAGAAGCATACAAGGATATATAGCATGAGAAAAACTCGAGTTTCGTTTCTGATATCGAGTTTCGTGTATTCTCTTAATACACCAGTTTGACCGCCAGCTTGGCAGCCAACTTGTGAGAAATGTTAGGGAGGGGAGAGAAGCGTGTATGTTGCGCTCTTTAGTTCCAAGCAACAAGATCAGAAATCACTGTACAGATATTTCTGAACGAATTCATAAGGAATCGCCAAGTGAAAAGAGAATACGTAATTCATATTCCAAATTACAACAAATGGATGTTTCTGTAACAAGAAATTCACCCGACGCCAATGTTTCCAACGATCGGTGTCTGATTAGGTGGTCTCCCCAGTCACCTCATTTGAACCTTGTGACATTTTCTTTAGAGTTTCATCAACGATGAAGTTTATGTATCCTTGCCTGCTAACCTTGATGACCTGAAGAGTGGAGCCGAGCGGCTGTATGTAGAGTTTACCAGAATATTGCAATATACCTTCGTATTGAAAGCATCTAGTATTAGAAAACCATGTGCTTCAGCACAAACACCAGGAAGCAGCCGACGGATGCCGTCACACCGATGAAACACGAAGAGATACGAAGAGGACCACTTCGACCCCTCCAGATGCTCCGCCTCCAAAGACTGCGTATATAAACGGATTTATCGAGACAAAAGTCATCAGTTGTTAGCTGGTCATATACTACCTACCTCTCCAAGCTGCAACGGGCAAGAGGTATCCTCAGCCATCTCCCAGCTGCAACGAGCAAGAGATACCAACCCTATTTCTGAGCTGCAACCGTCAAGAGGCATTCTCAGCCATCTCCCAGCTGCAACGAGCAAGAGATACGATCCCTATCTCTGAGCTGCAACCGTCAAGAGGTATCCTCAGCCATCTCCGAAATACAACGGGCAAGAGGTTCCTTTAGACCCAGTTACAACAGGCAGGAGGTCCAATTATAGAGGAAAGAAGTTTTTGACAATTACTTATTTGTAATCTTGTATATGAACTGTTATAAACGACTTTTATAATTAAAAAAAAAGAAAAAGAAAAAGATGATGGAAGAGATGTGTACTGTTACTATACCGTGTTAACGTGTACCGCATGACTAAAAGAGGACATATGAAGCACTTGTAGCTCAAACTTGGCGATTTTTTTTTTTTTCATGCTATATGTTTCAATCCACTACGCCTTATACTTTTGACATAACATGCGAACGGAGTCAGGCAGATCATTTATGCTAGCCCTGTATTAAGCTAATGGGTTAAAAGTCGCATAAGATAACGCATGAGTGATCTGCCACTTTTTTTTAAAAAAGGCACAAATTTGACCATATGGAGGAAACAATGATAAAAAGCCATTATTGAAAGCAACCCTCTGGGAATGTACATTAGATCCTCATCGTCCTCTAACGGAGGAAAAATGTCCATTACCAGAACAGACATCGGAGTAAATATGTTTGTTTTCCATCGGCTCATGAAAGCTTTCAGCTTTTTTTTCTTTCTTTTTATCAGTTTGGTTAGCTAAAAACGTTTCCAGTACACTGAACAGGTGTTACGGAGCAAAAGGTCCGTTCATACATGGCGCGGCACTTTTAATAATGGTCGTTATCCTAAAAATCGCTTGACATAAATGGGACAGAGAAGCATTATATGGCTAACGCTCCGTCAAACTCTTCTCATTCACCAATGCTCTTCTCAACCTCCCCCCCCCCCCTCTCACCAAAAAAACTCCCCATCACACTTAATTCATTCTGTTGAAAAAGAGATTTGGACGACACAGGGGTTGAGGGATGTTTGATACGTAGGTAAATGCGTGTGTTGTTTTATGGACTATATTTATCACACATGAGCATACGCTAAACAATAAAGCTATCTTCACATACTCACAGTCTAACGAGCTCAAATCTACAGACAGACATTTACAAAAAGAGTTAATGTGGCGTTCAAAATTGAGAAAATATTTATCATAGACTTTTTTGTATTTGCTTATAACCTGTCCCTGTTCATTTCAGTCCTTTTGTGAATTCGGGAAATCAGTGCTAATATCGCATATTTAGTTGGTTTTCTTTTTCAGCTACAAGTACTCTGCCGTGTCGTGACAAAACGCTGTAACTTTGGCGGAGCAGTTTTGCGAAAAAGAGCTGTAAAGTTTTCATCCGAAAATGTGATCTGTATCGTGTAGAGCCAGTCTATCTTGACTTTGGAAACACGTGGTTACATGTAATGTTATGTAAATGCATGTTGTGTGATTAAATTTGGTGAAAATTGATTGGTTGACCATTATTGCCTAGTTACACTGGTTCTACACGATACAGATCACATTTTCGGATGAAAACTTTAAGGCTCATTTTCGCAAAACTTCTTCGCCAAAGTTACAGCGTTTCGTCACGACACGGCAGTACTGTAGATAAACTTTTCTATATAGCTATATGGAGAGAAGACATTTTCATTTACTATTCTTTATAAATGTTTCTTCGTGGCACAGTGGCTAACGCACAAGTCCTGGGTTGGATCCCCGACGGGAGTCAGAGATGGCATGGGTCAATGAAAACTAGACTTATGACCCACCACCACCATGACCTACAACCCTTCGTGATCAACTCTGTTCCACCACCCACCATGACCTACTATGACACATTCCGACTCACCACTCACCAAAAACAATCATCAACTCTAACCCATGATCCACGCCTCAACTGAATAAAAGGTTTACTCTTGCAATAAAGCAAGGCTGTGAAATTATCATTAATCGGAGTTTGAATTTCTACGGTCAATCGCTCAAGTTCTGTTCTATTACAATACCGGTGGATCTGACCTTTACGATATAAAATGGTAAAGTGTTTGTCATGGGCTATATTACGATGAATTTCAATTTAATTGTCATATATAATTATTTCTTTACTGAATTACAAATACTTTTCTGTGGAAAATAGGATGAAAGTTGAAAGTAGGCTAACGTAAAGGGGGAAAAAATGCAAAATTCGACTTGAAGTAGTAAGTCCTGTTGATATTATTACAATTACAAATATCAGTATCCAAAAGTGTCTAAAATTCTTTTTTCACTTAGATATACTCATCTCAGGTAAATAGAAACAAATGAAAAAAGATGAAAAATGGAGCCCTTGAAAGTAAAATGTAGATAAATTCACCAGTGTTCGGAAGATGTTGTCTACAATGCACTGAGCAGAGTGGGTCGGTGAGACATGGTGGGTTGTTGATTCATGGTGGGTCAGAGAGGGTCACCGTGGGTGGTGAGACGCAGTGGACCATGTGGTGTTGACCCACTGACCCCGAAATCTTTACCCACCTGACTCATTTAATCCATGTCTGGCCGTGACTCAACACACACTTTTATATTTTCTTAACAGAACTATACTTGTTGAGCAGAGCAATTATTAGGGATGGCCTTTTTCGAAAAATCTGTTTTTCGATTTTCGGAAATTTTATTTTTCATTTTTTCGTTTTTCGCTTTTTCGAAAAATTTTTCGTTTTTTGTTTTTTCGAAAAATTTTTCGTTTTTCGTTTTTCGAAAAATTTTTCGTTTTTTCGAAAAATTTTTCGTTTTTCGTTTTCCGAAAAAATTTTCGTTTTTCGTTTTTTCGAAAAAATTTTCGTTTTTCGGAAAATTTTTCGTTTTTCGAAAAATTTTTCGTTTTCGAAAAAATGTGGCCATCCCTAGCTATAACACGTAATTTCAGACATTAAGAAATAAAAAAAAAGTGTGGTAGCATAATTCACATATTATAGTTCTGTTTTTATCACAGATTTTTTTTACTTGAGTTAGCGACACCCAAAGTAATAAACTGAAATTGCAGCAAAGATTTCTTTCTTATTACAGAACGTCATAAGTAAATGAGTTTTTATTTCTGAGTATGGGAATAATACTCTGATTTTGTGCTTTTGTTTCACCTTAATTCCCCATAGATAGTCAGAAACTTTGCCTTACATTTTACGTTCATACCAAAATAAATCAACCAAAACAAATTAACCTTTTAGAAACAAGTACCCCAAAATTTTAAAATATAACCAATGGACTATGCACGTAATTCCATTATTAAATTTGTCCAGTAGCATCATTTTAAATTTTACTTTGAAAGATAGTAGACGAGACTCTCCGAAAGAAGTAGTTTCATTTATATATATATATACATCGTAGCGGATCCAAGATCCAAGGGAGGGGCTATATAACCATACTTTGCCCTTTTATCCAGTGTAAACCAGGAGTGAACCACATTTTATCCAGTGTATACCTGAGCGTCAAGGGGGGCTATAGCCCCCTTGGACCCACCACTGTGTATATATATATATATATATATATATATATATATATATATATATATATATATATAGTAGTTTCACGAAAAGTCCCGGGCGCCAAGCTATTTTTTAAAAATTAGTATTCCCAATTTTTACCTGCCAGCAGTTTCTGAGTTGGCGCCTCATTTTTACAACTAGCGCCTAAATCAGAAGAAAATTTGACTGGTCATATATCAGTTGTAAGTTACAGGAAGATTGGGGGCTAGGATCACTGCTCATAAACTTGGACCAACCAGTGGTCCCTACTCAATGTGACCATGTTGCCACTAACTAAAACATTGAAACCTGTAGTACTAGTCGATAATTACTTCATGCTATCAAATATTCAAAACTACTGTTCGCAACTACGGCAATCTCTGTACCAACCTTTGAGTTGACTATTAGAAAAAAAATCGTGTATTATAATGAATGTTAAGTATAAGGTCAGTGACGACGTCAGCTTTAATTTCTTCAAGGGGCAAAGAGAGGGACAGAGAAAATTTTGGTGATGGTGAGGGATCTATGTTTTGTACAGCGAAAATGATAGTTCTATACAACTGAGGGCAGTGGCGTAGGGAAGGGGGGCCCAGAGGGGCCGCCCCCCCAAAGAGGTCCGACAATGTACTTTGGTACTTTGACGTTTGTAATTTTTTATATATTTTTATGTTTATATATTTGTTTGTAATGTTTCTATATGTACCTATAACAGCACTTGCCCTCCCCCCCAAACACACATCCTGGTTACGCTACTGACTGAGGGGCACAGGTTTTGAGGAAGAAATGGCGCTTCAGTACAGAATTAGGAAAAAATATTTGTTTACCTTTGTAAAATAAAGTAGAAAATTAAAAAAGTGCTTTTAACTTACACCAGAAGTGATCAAAGTTATGTTTTAAACGTTCACTCATTCACAAATAAACGTTAATAAATATTCATAATTAGCTTTCAATTTCTATTTATGTTGAAACTGTGTTTTGGAGTCTCTTATCTTCCATCAACCACTCAGGCACAGATGAATTTGGGACTATCAAATAATCCTGATATTGTTTAGCCTACATTACAATAGGTCTCTAGGCGGCAGTCGGGGCGTAGCGTTGCATCAAAGAACTACCCCTTCCCCTCTTTGGCGTCGTCGCTAATTGTATAGATTTTTGCTGGATAAACACAGTGCATGTGGGCTTTCCCGGGTTCTTCCCTTTCCTTTAAATTTCTTAATTCCATTATTTTTGCTCATTAGCATCTCCCTTAGTTACGCAGCCCCATTCGAGGTCCCTCGTGGTTATATGTTTAGCGTATGCGTCTTCGGCTCGGGAGACCGGATTCGATTCCAGGCTGGAGCTCAAGTGGTTGTATTAGGGATGGCCGGATCTGGATCTGGCCGGATCCGAAGATCCGGATCTGATTGGGTCCGGATCCTTTGGATCCGGATCTCGGATCTGGATCCGGATTTCGGATCTGGATCTCGGATTTCGGATCTGGATCCGGATCTCGGATCTAGGTCCGGATCTCGGATCTGGGTCCGGATCTCGAATCTCGGATCTCGGATCTGGATCCGGATCTCTAATCTCGAATCTGGATTCGGATCTCGGATCTGGGTTTGAAATTCGGATCTGGATCCGAAATCCGAATCTCAGATTTTGATTCTTATCCAAACCCACATCCCACCCAAATTATGATAAACTTGAATATCTAAAATTCGCCGAAAGTAATTTCACAAAGTCCTCACAGTGAAGAAGATAATAGAACATTAAGACGAATATTGGCAAGTCTATTTGTTTCCTTCATTCTACTCTAAAGATCAAATGCTTGGCTTACTTAAAAAAAAAAAAAAAAAAAAAAAAAAATACCCGGATGAAAGTTCCAATGTCGAATCTAGGCCCACTCGGTTGCAGAACCGAGATGAAATACATGCATATATATATATATATATATATATATATATATATATATATATATATATATATATATATATATATATATATATATATATATATATATATATATATATATATATATATATATATATATATATATTTGAAACCGGAGTACAAAACTCGAATATTTAAAATTCCTCAATACGCCTATTTCATTGACAGTTAAGAAAATATAAACAGTTAAGACAAGTATTGACTAGTTTTTACGTATATTTATCTTGCTTACTCTGCTCAAAATATCAAATGTATATTTTACAATTAGATTTAATAATTATTTAGTAAATCACAATATGAGCACCGAGAATAAACTATGAATTTTGGTGCCCCTTATCTAGATTTGAAATTTCGGATTCAGACATAGAATCAGGCTGAAATATAAATATTTGAGATCTGGAAACCGAAACATATGCTAGTACCAAGATCGTAGCTGTTTGTACCCAGGTAATGCGAGCGGAAAGCACATGCACTAATTCCGCATGTAGTTTGGGGAACACGAGAAACTAAAAACAGATAAATATTCTTTTTCAGGGGTAAGTCGCGCTTTAACATGACTTTTCATGAGTGTTGTGTTCAAATATGAAAACTCTAATGGCGACTTGTTTGAAATAAAGGCCTTTTCATTTTTAACAATAAAGTTAGGTACTTTCACATTGGGGAAAAATTAGCAAGACACATTCCACTGATTAGGGTGCTGATTCTTATGGAAGCTTTCACTTGAACCGGAAGATTTCCTCATGTGGGTATCGGATTGCCGCAATTCACCTTGCTGAAACACGTGGTTTATCAGGAGGTCGGCCAAGATTCATTTGAACTTAGCCTGTAGACTGCTTCTGGTCTCAATTATTCCCATATAACAAGACTAACTATATATATAGTTGGTTCGAAATGATTTAAAATATCACTAATTGACCTTAAGGGGATAATCGTGATTTAAATATTCGTAAATCAGAAAAGATGTGAAAGTTAAGCGTTAAAGTAAATCCGATAATTCCGGAATAAAGAGATTTATATGCAACCTAATGATAGCAATAAAACTCTTTATGTAACATTTTCAAAGCTAAGATTAACAGTTATCTTCTTGAAGAGGGTTTACGGAAACATAGAATATTATAAATCCAATTATTATAAGTAGCACCTCTGACAGCCCCGCATTTTACACCACCATCGCCCTTCATCCTGACAAGTGGGCAATTCACTTACCCACAATGGCTTTTCAGGCGTTTCAGTGACATCAATATCTCAGTTTGGGTTTGGGATCATGCTTCGGTGAACCTTGACTATCACCATCAGCAGCTACTAGAGAATCAGAACTTATTTCTGTATTAGCTAATGTGGGTAACTATGGCTTTTCGTCTATAGAAGTCGGAGAATGTATGGTATTATCGCAGGAAATATTTGATACATAAGACTTAGATTGTCAGTATTTAGGAGCAACTTTTAAAATAATCAGTTACTTTAAATATACTACAGATTAGCCGATAAAACCCGACAGCCATAGTCGAGTGATCTGCGGCATTAGGCTGTGGATCATTTACTGTGAATGTCTTGGATTCAAATCCCACTTCGGGCATAGGTGTTTTTAACTGTCCTAGTTTACTTCTATGTCTGTGTGGTGTCGTAATGGTTACAGTGTAATCCGTGCAAAGCGTTCAACAGGTTAAATAATCTGATAAAAAGCTGTTACCTTTTTATATATAAAAAACAGTGGTTAGCGCGTGCCTTCGGTGCCCGTGGTCATGGGTTCAATTTCCGGAGAGGCACTCAACAATTTCGATGTTGACCCAGCATCGTGAGGACAATTGGGGAGTTATCTTAAGTAAGAGGTAGCGGACTCCAGTCTAGAAAGCCGGTATTAGGGACTTCGGGTGTCGATGCGTTGACTACACCTTCCTACTTTGAACGTAAGTCCGCTGGTAGGAACCAAGGGACTGGGTGCCAAGAATTTAGTTTGTTTTAATTATCATAAATGCCTTCTTTATTATTAAATTTTTCCAATATTTTCTTTTCAACCAGTTTGCGAAATTCAGAGCTAGCTACGTGTTTTCTTTTTAATTCATGTTCATAGTTAGCACAACTAATCACAAGGAAAAACAATGTTTTCGATAAAATTCGCCTGGCGTCTTTCGTAGCTCTAAGTTTAGTTATTTTTAGCTTTTTTTTTTTTAAAGCTGAATGGCGTTTTATCACCTTCCCCTTGCTTTCCCTATTTTTTTCTGGTTTTACCTATGCTTCTTTTGCACGGACATTGCGCCTATATGCACATGCTTAGTGTGTTCGTTTACAAGAGCGGGCCATTTTCCTGCCACTATAGAAAGTAAGAGTGCCCTGTATCAGAGAAATATTAATTGACGTAAGTGAATATATCTGTGATGAAGTCATAATTTATCAGTTTTTGCATCGTACATAGTTTCCTCATCCTCATTAGTCTCTTCACCCCCGCTTCCTAAATTCCAGTTCTAGTATTCTTTTTTGATGGGGGACTGATGTCTCATGTAGACTTATTAACTATAACATCAGCAATAAAGAAAGTGGCGTTTAATTTCCTCTAATTTTAGAACATCACGTTAATTAAATAATAATAATAATAATACGGAGCGAGCTCAGGCTACTTGTTAGGATTCTTGCTTCGCAATTGGATAATACCGGGTTTGAATTCGGAGACCAGCCATCCTGACTGAGGATTTTCCAGGGTTGTTCCTCAGTTATACTGGGCAAATGCTAGGTTAGTACCTTGATCTAAGGCTCTGGAGACCTTCCTTCCATTTCTTTTCCAATGTTTTCATCTGTTGATCACTACAGTGTAAGTGGCCTCTGGTAGCTTATAGTAAATAAACAATAACGACGTAATATATCTTCACGAAACGTGTGGGTTAATTTAACTACAGCCTTACAGTCCCAATAGATAGCTAAAGTTTTAATATCAATTTCCTGACTTTTAAATACTATTTTCATATTTTCTCAGCTTTCAATTTTCTCATGTATGTTCCACCGAGAATTAAACCTGAGATCACATGAACAAATGCGAATATGTTAAATATTTTTGAACACTTTAATATACAAAACACAAAACGCTTCAATGATACGATGCATGGATATGTTTTGGTTACGTCCTGCAATGTATGATTAAAGAAACCTGGAGGGTGAAGAAAAAATAACAGAAATCTCTTTTATATTTACTCCTTCAACAAACTCCTGACCTCAGAAGGGAAAGCCATAAGTTAGGTAATAAAGTCATACAACGAACACTTTTATTAATACTAATAATACTACACAACCATATCGCTCTTCTGAAATTCTCGTGTGTATGTTTACAAATCTACTGTTGTTCCACGCCAACCAGTCTATAGTTTTTGCTGTACCTTCGAAGTAAAAGATATTCATTATTACATTTGTTGATGGTTGGACTCTAGTAAGTCAGAAACTACTATTAATAAAGAGTTTGTTTTGTCCAGTATTCCTGCGATTAGAAGGGTCTATCTAAAAGACATTTCATTTGTATATGAGAAAATAAGAAAGTTTATTTTCTAAGAATAAAATAAATATTTTCAATGTGAAGTTAACATTAAGTTTCGAAGAGGAGCTAAACAGAAGAATTTGTTACCATTTACATCAGTTTTCAGGCAATTCAGTATACTCTGAAATGGGAAGAAGGCAAACTTGGAAATATTTTACTAAAGAGGCTTCGATGAAAATATTGCAAGGTTAAAATAAAAAAAAGAACAAAGGTAGCACAAACGTGTTATGGAAACATTTAAAAGCACAGCAACCTACTATATTAGTGAATCTGAAAAAAAGTTTTGACGAATTTTGATATTCAATTTTATCATCACTATCTCAGATGCAGGTTTGGATACGAATCAAGATCTGAGATTCGAATTTCGGATCCAGATCCGAGATCCGGACCCAGATCCGAGATCCGAATTTCGGATCCGGATCCGAGATCCGAATTTCGGATCCGGATCCGAGATCCGGATTTAGGTCCGGATCCGGCAAGATCCGGATCCGGATCTCACTGGATCCGGGATATCCGGATCCGAAAAATTTTGGCCATCCCTAGTTTGTATCTCATGTTACGCTGAGTTCACGTCTCTATAGTTGAGTAGGACGCTAAACCAGAACCAATATCCTCATCATCATCGGAACACATTTGCAAGGTGTTAAGCTTAAAATAAAAACTAGATTGCAATTCTTCTATTAATATGTTTTCTTTTCACGTGAAAAATATCTTGGGTCTCTTTAAACGAAGGAAACGCAACAATCATTTGAGATTTTACATTTAAAGAAAAAAAAAAATGATTACTTAGGCTTATATTATATATAATGGAACTTCTTCACTTTATAGTATAAAAATTTGAGATGGACCCTTGATCTTGATACGCCCATGCAGTGGCGTATTTACGATTTTGTTTCGGGAGGGGCTTTGCCTGGAAATGTGAAAATTCTGCAAGATATTTCATTTACTTTACTATACTAAGTAAGATTTCGGGGAGCTTAAGCCCGGAAGCCACCCCCCTAAATACGCCACTGCGCCCATGTAATTTTAAAACTAATTGATAAAAATGGCTGGAATTTTGTAAGATGCAAATAACAACAAGGGAACTCTGTCTAATAAACTCCGCAGTACCAACAAATTAATAGTGTTGCCAACATAATATAAAGTTATATTTTTAACGGCACTATGCCATGTTATTACATATCTCAAATCTAAATATTAAACGATAACTTACAACATAAATTTGTTATCCAGTGTTTCATATTAAGGACGCTGCAATATGACAAGCATCTAAACTTCAGAAACCTGATAATAGTATTAATAAAAGCATAGGCGGATTCAGGACGAACTCAACGGTGAGGAAAGAAGGTAGTGAAAGATACTATTTTCTCTCTCATCGACTTTTGCAGCACTGGTGATTGTGAAACTCAGGGAGGTGAATGACCTTTCCCCCCTTGATCTGTCTATGTATACAAGTGAGACAGACGGTGAAATGCAAACTCGAAGTACCTTAGTGTCGAATACTATGACCATGGCTTATTTCGAATGAATACAAGAAATTGAAAATTAGACTTTTTCGAAAAATTTCTTACATAAATAGAACGTCTAATCACGTAGGTGATTCTCAAAAGACGTAAACTTCTCAGAGCCTTTACAACAATTTGATATCTCAAATCGTTCAGGGGGTATGAAAAACGTGAATACTGATAGCGATACTCCTAAAAATGACGTATTTGGGGATTGTTTGTAATTATCTTGATCCTCTTTGCTTTTATAACATTACAGAAACAGATTTTGGTACTTGTAATTACAATAAATTTTTGCAATTACATAATTTTAACCAGTGTTGCAAACTTTACCAATGTGTATCATATCTCCAGATCAGTTTGAGATATCAAATTGCTGTAAACTGCATTATTATCTTTACGTCCGTTGAAAACCTTCTATGTTGTTGGATATGATACTCATCCAAGCAGTTATCGAAATAAAATCTTTCGGGGAAAAAAGTCAAATTGCAACAACTTACATGAAGACTAAGGAGCATGGAAGCTTCTCAGTTGCGGTAAGTAACTTGCCAATAATGGCAGAATACCTATGATGACAACTTTTTGTACCTATTTATTTGAAATAAATAATATCATGATCATAGTATGTAACACTAATGTACTGTGGATGTGCATGCCCGTCCATGTTATTAATTACTGTTATAGAAGGCTAAAACATTTGGATCTTTGTGGATGTTCGTGATACTGTAGCATCCTTAGTTTGTAACAAAATTTCAGCCTTTTTTTTTATATTATTCTAAAAGTTACAAGAGTGTAAAGATAAATAGTCCACTAAGTGTGTTCGTGTCACGTTATTTTTCCTTTTTACCCTAAGAGTGTTAAACACGAGTGTCCCCTAAATAAATCTTATCTACCCCACTCGGGGAGGAAGGTAGAAGCTTCAAATGACACCAATAGATATGTAGACCCTATATACAACCACTTACCTCTGTTTCTTTTGTGGCTTCATCTCTGGATCACCCTCGGCCTCAATAATCTCTTCCAGTGACTGCTGTCTTGATGTTTCCTGTATAACACCAACGTGTCGTGATCTTAAATGGTACCACAAGCCAGTTGTTGAATTTCGATTGTGAATAATAGTTTGACAGTAATTGCATTTTGAAGAAACACCACCCTTTTCACGAGTGAAATGTTCCCATATATTCGACTTTCCCATTGTAAATACTTCCCGAAAATATCTTCTTGCAGTTAGTTCGAAACAAGCTCTGCGTTGGTAACTGATATAATGAACGTCGGTTGGGTATTCCTCATAACGAACTAATGCTTCTCCCACTAGGCCAATAAACATATCAGAAGTGTTGATATCGTAGGACACGTGTCCTTTCTCCAAACAACAATCTTTTATTGTTACCAAAATATGCAGTCACAGCGAATATGAAACCACGTACCGTATCAGCAAAGGCGAGTACGAGATAAAAGCAGTCCCAAATAGCTATTACGATTAGAACACGCCGCATCAGCGAAATAAGATACTATTCAATTTCAGTCCAGGAGTAAAGCTTATCTGTATGTAATGATGCGTTTATTTTCTTTTGTTTACAACTGCAATCAAACCAGGCAGGGAAAGAAATGTTGCTCTTTCGCAACTACAAATTTCTCTTCAGTTTCGTTTCGCCCCTTCGTGTTCCATCTCCAAACTTTGTCCTTCTGTTTCGATTGTTTTTCGTTTTTCGTTTTCCGAAAAAAATTTCGTTTTTCGAAAAATTTTCGTTTTTCGTTTTTCGGTTTTCGAAAAATTTTTCGTTTTTCGTTTTTCATTTCGAAAAAGTATTTTTCGAAAAAAATGTGGCCATCCCTAGCAATTATTGATGTAACATCAAGATTTGATCTTACTCTACATCTGTACTTTTTCTTTTCTTATATAAAAAAATATCCAGTTTTACTATTTTGCCTAAGAATATAGATAACCAGTGGTGTATTTAGGGGGCTTCCGGGCTTAAGCCCCCCCCGAAATCTTACTTATTATAGTAAAGTATATGAAATATCTTGCAGAATTTTCACATTTTCAGGCAAAGGCCCTCCCTGAAACAAAATCGTAAATACGCCACTGTAGATGACAATATTTAACAGTTACTTACCGTCTTTTCGGGCGTAGAATTACAATGGTTCAATACAACATAGGCGTGGTGTATTCTAGTACTGGATCTCCTTTACCCCCCCCCCTCCCCAGATTTTCCCCAACAAACATTTCTGGGTGCGCTCGTGCTCACAATTAAGAGTACTTTCTGTTGGTAGAGAGGTTTAACATTAAGAATAGTTTCTCTTCGTAGACAAGGTATCCAATTAGGAGTACTTTCTTTTCTTAGACAATATTTAGCATGAGAAATAATTTCTCTTGGTAGACAAGGCTTAGCATTGTACGGGAGCTAGCAAAACTCCCGCTGTGCCCCCGCAATTTCCGCCACTGCCTACCATGAACTGTAATGTCACATATTTACTTTACGTTATCCAGAAACCATTTCTGGTTGTTTAATTTAATAGGTCTTTTTTTTTTTTTTTTTTTTTTAATGTAATGAAACGGTTAGTAAATGATGGGAACAAGGCATTAAAACTAACGATATAACTAACCTATAAGGTCGCTTGTTATAACGTAGGCTAGTACCAGACAGCAAAAGTATAATATTTAATCTGAGATAATCTTTAAATAATAAACTACCGTAGGCTTGGAAGACAAACACACCATATGCAACACAAACATTAACTTGAGAGAGTGCATTACAGACAAAGGCTCTATTATTATTTTCTTCTCTCAAGAACATGGAGCGTGGAACCAGAACAACATAAATCAAACAAAAGCCCTTCTCCCACAAATATCCCCGTTCTACCTCCGCGCCCTTTCAAACATCTGAAAATATTTATGCAAAAGCAAACAATATCTTTAAAGATTAAACTAGATTTTGACATCTAAAAACAAGTGGAAGAAAAAAAAAGATTGTTTAGGAATAGTTTCCACATGATGTCAGGAGAGATAGGATTAATCATATATACCACACACACACACACGTACACAGAGTTAGAACAGTACACGCCATCCAAAAGCAGCTGACTACGTTAAGATTTTGCTAACAAGGAACCTCTTTGTTCTTCAGAGTAGCTGAACAGCAGTACTTGATCGTCATGATGATGTTATATAGAAGAAGACATTCATATACTGGCCTCTGCTTTCCACACTTTCTCACATACGGGACTCCTTTTACAAGTACTGACAAGAGAGAAGTAAATGCCAAGGCAGAAATGGCGAGGTGGCGACGCAAATCCCACTTCTTTAAGTCCTCGACCTAATTTCTCTTTTGCATTAACTCCGAAGTCCCTTTCTCCTTCCAGACATATTCCTGGATCAGGGTTTGAGAAAACCCGGGTTTTTCTGAAAAAGCCCAACCCACCTGGGCCCATATGGGGTTTTTCGGGTATTTTCGGGTTTTATTGGGTTTTTTCGGGTTTAATTGGGTTTTATCAAAATATTTCAATGTCTTTGGGGTAAAAGTGTTAAAATGTGATTTATATTTCAAGATTATCATTGTCACAACTTGCAAGAATTTTCTAATCACTGCTGTTTTGAAAAAATTGCCGCCATTTTGAAATTTTACGTTGGATATTCGCCAAAATATATACAGCTAATTTAGAGTATCTCGTGCTTCTACTCTACAAATTTCGACTTAAAAGACCGAAAATTGTGCTTTGTAGCGTGCATACCCGCTATTTTGAAAAAAATAAATTGTCACCATTTTGAAATTTTACGTTGGTATGCCGCCAAAATCTATACAGGAAATTTAGTATGTCTCGTGCTTGTACTCTGAAACTTTACACTTAAAAGACCGGAAGTGATTCCCTGTAGTATGTGTGGTACAAGCAGACGAACGAACAAATGCAGATTGAATCGTCCCAGAAGCCTCAGTGACGTTTGCCAAATATGAACACCAAATATATTAATTTAACAGCGTAAAATAAATGGTTTTTATTGTTGAAGTTCACTTTCGATATCTTGTGCGTTCAGTTCGGGAATTTCCCGAGCACTTGTTGCAAGAGGGATCTTTCCAGAAAATTAATTTAAGACTACTAAGAAAGATATAATTCATATTTTATAAAATAAACTAGCTTTTGGCTAGCTGGGGGCTCTGCCCCCAGGTCCCCGAGTTTGCTTGGCCTATGGCCTCACATTTCTTATCTATTGCCCTTTGCATCAACAGTGAATTTCGTGAACTTGCTCTTCATATTTCCTGAATCTGCCCACCCAAGGGCATCGCCTCCCATACAATGTCTTCACTCGGCCTACGGCCTCGCATCTCTTGAACCCACAATTCTATCATTTCTTTTCCTATTTCAACTATTTAAAAGATAAGTTTTTGAGTCCCAAGAAAACGCCCATTTAAACAACAAGGGAATTTCTTCATTACCCTTTAAACCCCTAAAAATATTTAAAATATTCACTTTTGGCTATTTTCCTGTCGGTTAGTCCTGGAATGCTATAATCATGCCAAATTTCATCATTCTAATCATGTTGGAAGGGCCTAAACATTTTGGGGTGTAAACGACGTCCCATATAAATAACATGGGAAGGATTTTTCAGTTCCCCATAAAACCACTCTACGGTTGGATTTTTTATTTCTGATGTTTCAGTTAGGTAACGCTTACGAAAACATACAAGCATACCGAATTTCAAGATTTTATTCCAATTCTAAGTACCTAAAACATGAGATTATAAGTTTTAAAAAAAGGTCCATTTAAATAACATGGGGAAATTCTTCATCCAATGTTTAGACCCCCTCAAAATTAAAAATATACACTTTTGGCAATTTTTCTGTCGGTTAGTCGTGGAAGACTACAGTCATGCCAAAATTTCATCTTTCTAATCCTACCGGAAGTGCCTAAGCATTTTGGAGTGTAGAAGACGACTCATATAAATAACATGGGAAAGTTTTTTCATTTCCCCATAAAACTACTCTACGGTCAGAAATTTTTATTTCTGATGATTCACTTCGTAACGCTAACGAAAACATACAACCATACCGATTTTCAAGTTTTTATTCCAATTCTAAGTACCTAAAACATGAGATTATGTCCAAAAAAAGGCCCATTTAAATAACATAGGGAAATTCTTCATCCAATCTTTAGGCCCCCTCAAAATTAAAAATATTCACTTTTGGCAATTTTCCTGTGGGTTTGTCCCGAAAAGCTACAATGATGTCAAATTTAATCATTGTAGCCCTACAGGAAGTGCTCAGCTCATGTAGTTTTATATATAGTTAGGATGTTTCAGAATCTTAAATGAAATTAAATATTTTCCAGCATAAAATAAATAGTTTTATTGTTGAAGTATTCAGTTCCTATGCTTTGTGCGTTCAATTGGGGGAATTTCCCGAGAAATTCTTTCGGGACGTGTTTTCTTTCCCTCCTCCCTCGAAAATACAGCTCCCTTTACTGTACATCGAAACTTCCACTAGTACGAAAGTTCGAATTCAGTACTTGAAATAGTAAGCTGTACGTAGTTCGGAACTCTGAGCATCGAGTTTTTTAAATTTGACCAATTTTTACGCTTTTGTTGGTGCTGATTCTACAGAATGCTTATTTAAAGAGTACCTACAAATAACTGCACTAAACTGTTGTTGGAAAACTAAATTTTACTGAAGAATACTTGCGTTACCATCCAAGGTAAGAAATAATACTAATAGTTTTACTAATGCACTACATGTTTACTGGTAATACTGGCGTCTATGGCTTTAAGCGCGTTAAACGTATGAGGGACAGCGTCCCTCGGCGTCGCCGAGTTGGCGAGCACACTATTCACGGAAAGTATTTTCTAAAGTATAAAATTGCATTTTTTTCCCTTCAAATAGGCTATAAGCATAATCCATACATTAATTTGTTACTTAATTATCTCAAGCTAAGGTAAGTTTTTTTTTTTTAATTCATTCAGTGCATTCAGAACTTTATAAAGGTCTTTTGTTGAATGTTGTTGCATACTTTAACGTGAAAGCATTCAATTCGCCCAAGGAAAGTCCAAAATCTGATAAAAATCACTTTCAATATGATCACCTTAGTTGTATCAATAATATATTAACAAAAAGCTCAAAAACCCAGGTGGGTTTTAAGGTGGGTTTTTTCAGGTGGGTCCAACCCGAAAAAACCCGGTGGTTTTTTTCGGGCTGGGCCCACTTGGGCAAACCCTGTCCTGGATGCACTCTGCCCCTTCCCCCGGAGATCTGAGTGTCCACCCCCCCGGAGGAGCCCAAAAGTATACGTCTATAATATAATAATAAATAGAATAATACCAAGCAATGCCCCTCCGAATACTAAGCGTGGCACCCCGGAACATTTCTTTCTGAAAGAAACACTGCTCACACGAAATTGAAACATGTTTAGTGTTCTTTCCTTCTGAGTCAAGTATGATAAAACACTAAATATTTATGTATTTTAAATGGCAAGTCCGAATACCAAATCTCATGTCTCTTGCCTTAAGGGATTCAGAGATATCTTATTGTATTTATAATAATTGCAACCCCTATCTCCTTTTCTTCTCTTCTACATTGAATATTTTCCCCCGGAGGGAAATAGAATAAACCGGGAGTGAAAATAGTACTTCGAAACTACACGTAACCCATGTTGAATACGACCGGAGAAATGTACCGGGGGGAGGAAGGAATTTCGCAGCTCCACGAGAGAATCACCTCGACCATAGCCTTCGGTATGTTCCATAGCCTTCTGGTATATAGAAGGCTGTGCCTCGACCCATCTCCTGAAATTATCACTGCCCCTCTAGGTCAAGTAACAACAAATATTACCAGACAACGAAATGGGGACAACACATCCTTTAACCAGGGGAAATGTGATTGATGTGGAAATTGAAAAAACAGTCATAACTTCGTTATGGTAAATGATAATGCAAAAGCAAACACAGCTTGGACATGAACAAGGTATCACAACATATGGTTTCCATTTAAGAAAATTGAAGTGAATTCAAAAAGACGGATTTCAAGATGGCGGCCATCGACATTACATATCCTAAAGTTTTTCCCTCCAACACCTGTGTTACTTCTGCAATTCTTTTAATATCCTCCCTTTTATTTGTTTCCACACTTTTGGACCACCCTGTGGTGTTTAATATAAAAATATTAAGTACTATATTAAGTGAATAAACAAATTATTATGTTTTAACATGTACTTCAACGAACTGAACCCTGCTCGAAAACGCAGAAGGGGACAATTTGCCCCATTGCCCCAACCGTCCATACTGTATTTGGGTTGCAAATTATTAATAGCCTTGCCTAAGAAGGGTCTTGTTGATATTTATAACTTAAAGAACAAATATATGGATGTCATTCTAAACTCCTGTTCACCTAAGAAACACTGTTTTTACCAAATTTTATTATTATTATTATTTCAATCCCAGGCGTCGATCCTCTGGAGACACTTCTAAACCATTTATCCTACAGTCTCTTGTTGCCTCTCCAGAAACGTGTAACCTCTTTTACATTGCACTCTTGGTGCTGGTCCGTGGATGCATTTCTTATAAAGCTATTGTTTCCTTGTTTTCATATAAAGCTTTCTTCTTTTTCCTTTCTTTTTCGGTCTTGACGTTGTAAAGCAGGAAGCGTGATAGGTCTTGAATTATATTTCCCTTGGTATTCGTGTATGGAAAGCAAAACAAAAATTTTAAAAGGCATGTATTCTTTTTTAAAAAAGAAAAGGGTTAAAATTACTATATATTGGAATTCAGGTGTTCTTTTCACGTAAAGTAACTCTCGTTTGCTGCTTCTGTCTTGAAGACTTCTCTCTCTCTGCTCCCAGACAAGAAGAACAGAAGAGTTCCCTCGTGGGTAAATGGTAAACCTTCTGCTCTTTGCAATGGTAGATCAATGTTCGATTCCCAGTGGGAGATCCTATGCTTTCGCAATCTCATGTTAATTTTAAAGCTATGTAATACGAGGGTATTTCAAAAAGTTTCCGGTCTGACAAGCGCCACTGGTAATAATTCGTTCATGACGTATAGTGCCATCTATGACAAGAATTATGTATCAGTTTCAACTGTCTAGCTGTGTAAGTCAGTATTTTGTCGGATGTTATCGGTCGCTGTGAATACTAAATGGCAAGCTGTATATATGCGGCTGACTGACTGCCTTCAACGAACTGACACACCTAGACAATTGAAACTGGTGCATCATTTATATCATAGATGGCACCATATGCCATGAACTGCTTGTTATCAGTGGCGCTATATTTCCCTGTCAGTCCGGAAATCTTCTGATATACCCTCATACACTACGTTCAACACGGAACGCCCCAACTCTCGAATTTCCTAACTCAACTGTACATTTGAACACTTTCTCAAATATAAAACTATACTTGTTTAACAGTACCATGATTGATGTAGCATGAAAAAGTTTATATTTCACTTCATCTGTACACTTTCCCTTATAAAAACAATCTAGTTCTATCATTTTTTCCTCTGAAAATATAGTTGGAAGTATTTTACCATTACTTATAATCTTTTCAGGAGCAGAATACTACCCATTTAATACTACTCGCACGCAGAAATACCTAAACACTTCAAATACAATGTCGTTGTTCCTGTTCTGTTTTCTTTAAATAACAATAATCTATAAATATTATGTTTGTGAAAGATGCAGGTGTAGAGGAAAGACAGTATTTTTTAAAAATGGAATTCAATATAGAGCTTCAATCTCAATATATCAGTTTGCAATTCCAGTGCAACTAGCTCTTTTATCTTTATTTCTTGATTTTCCTTCTACATCCGTTAATTTTCTTTTTAAAAATTAACTTGTTTCCACCTTCAATGATAAGGAACTTGTTTGTGACAAAGACAAGGCTAGTCAAAATTGTGATAACGAACTAAATGGAACAGGTGTTCGCTACTGTTCGAGAATTGAGTTATTGCATTTGACAGCAATCAAGCAATTCATGCTGGAATTTGTTTGACAATTTGCTTTAGCACTGTCCATGTAACTTTTAAACTAATGCGACCTAAACATAATTTATGAATGTAGTATTTGAATAGAAAGTCAATTTCGTACATTTAACTATCATCATCATGAAGACAGTTTCCAACAAGAAATATTTTATTTTAAATAATAGTTATGACAGATATTGCCACCTGGTGCAAATTAGCATATTGCACATATGGTAGAGCCTCCCGTTAATAGACTTGTAGTACAGGCTCACTTGCTTGTGTACATAATTATAGTAATACCTTCTAAATAATGGGTATTTTGTGCATGTCATGAAGTTACATGTTAGAATTTGTAGATGCATGATACAGGTACAAGAGAGAAAATTTTCATTTCTTATCAATTCCAGGGCCATCTACGGTAGTTTTCTCTTCTCTTTCATATATATATATATATATATATATATATATATATATATATATATATATATATATATATATATATATATATATATATATATATGTGTGTGTGTGTGTACTATATAGGTACGAATACACGGGCGCAGAAAACCGTAAAGCTGATTTAAGGCTTGCATTTCTCCCATTCTTTCTCCTACAGCCTCTACTTCGATTTCCGTTTACGTCCATTGGGGTCGACTCGTAAATAATACCGAACGCTGTTACCTCACCGAAACTGAAGACAGAGACAAAATAATTCAACCCGTTCCCTTTTCCGTCCCCAAGAGGATCCTATATATCCATTTTGTTTCGTAAACGATAATAATAATAAAAAAAATATGGTTAGTTCAAGACTATTGGTTACGGGACTTAGGGAAAGAAAGAAAGAAAAAAAAATATGTCGAAAGGGGAAATTCGATATTCTTCTTTGTATCGATTTCTAATACGGTCTTCTATTTCTTTTGGCGTTTTTTTTTCTCTTTTCTCGAATGTTCTAAGGAGGAAAGAAGAAAGGGCAAAAAGCCATTGGAGCTATAAATATCCTGGATGCAAGTCTTCGCATCAAATGGTGATGGGTGCTGTTTGTCCTTAGCCTAAAGAAGATGGACCTTTTTGTATTTTGTTCAAAATAAGGGCCAATCTATATTGAAAATGTCTTTCAATCCCCTGACGAACATATATACACTGGTCTCATGTCCGTAACTAGGACATTAAGTGGACGGCTAGTCAATGCGTTCGCAACGCGTTTTTATGGCAAATGCGTACGTTTGGAATACGCTGATCATGTATTTAAATTTGGATGTCTAATCATAATGCGCTGCAAATGCAAAAGCAATAAAAAATGCGCAGAATACGTCGGCTCGAGCGTATCTGGTGCGTTTCAGAACATTACAGCGAATCAGCGATGTCTAAAGGAAGGAAAAAGAGGAAAGACGTGTTGCCAGGCAAGAGGATTTTAGCAAGACCTTCATGTCTTCTCACAACAAACTAACTGAAGCAGGTCTGATTCTACCCTTCCGGCGCAGAAAATAAAAAAAAAAAAAAAAAAAAAAAGATCTGGAAACTCTGACTGGCTCACAGTATGATTTATAACTCTGGCGAAAGTAAAATTACGGAGTAGCCATCTAGGTCGCGTTCGCTGGGGAGGGTAACGCATCGGAAACACATTACCGTGTGGTTATTGACTAAGACAGGGAAAAGAATTTAGGGGGAGGAAGGTGGAGCGGTGCAGATCGTGTATAACTTTGGGAGGACCCATTCAGATGTTATGTGTCTAGTTCTCAGATATCTAAGCAACGATTCAAACAGATACTGGGGAGTTTCCAAGCTACAGTTAGCGTATGAGTCTTCAGCGAGGGAAACTCTACTCCCGGTAGAAGCTCATGTGGTTCGAATTGCACGTTAAGCTGTACGTCCATGTCTCATATAACCTGGGTGTGTTGAAAGGAACGCTAAAACTCTACCCATACATTATATCCTTAGGGGCGAAATCCCTCGGCCCACAGAAACGGTGCTCATGGGCTTGGAACTAACTGGAGTTCATCCATCTTCACACTTACCTATCAACAAACAACTGAAAGTTTTAGAGGGAGTTCAAGATAGTCACAGGGAGGTTCTGTCTCACTTGGCCTACCCTAGCAACGGGCCTGATCCCCACTTCGTTCACTACTAGTAGAGCTCGCACGGAGACAGGTTCACTATCTCGAAAGGGCTCGTGCTCACTGATCTCTCCGAATTTCCTAACTCTAATTACATTTATACACCTTATAAAATATAAAACTATACTTGTTTAACAAAGAAATGATTGATGTAGCTTAAAAATTTGATCTTACACTTCATTTGTACTCTTATAAAAACATTATAGTTCTATCATTTTTTTTCTGAAAATGTAGGTGGAAGTATTTTACAATTACTTATCAGGTACAGAATAATACCCATTCCATACCACATAGGCGTAGTGGCTTGTAGCATTGTATCCAAGGGCTCCGATTTCTCTGTAAATTGGGGGGGAGGGGGGGCATTCAGATGCAGAAAGCATTATGAGGATATTAAGACAAATTGCTTTCCTATTATGCCAAATATTGTAAATTTACAAATACAATAAGGGGACCTATATGAGTTATGGGGGGCCCGGAAAAAAAATCTGGGCGCGCGTCTGATGAGCTGGTATACAACGTATTATTAAAAAAGGATTTACAAGGAGAATAGTTAATGAGTAATACCTTGTTTTGATTTCAATGACTACAAGGGTGCCGGTTACAATTTGATTTTTAATTTATACACATTGTAACGATGGTGATGTGTTATCAACTGAGCTGCAATCGAGAAGTCAGTGACACAACGGAATCGATTCCAAAATCACAGGTCTCTCTACAGCTCCTTCATCACTTGTTTCTTAAAAAAAAAAAAAAGCATCTATCAGCATTGTTCACAAGTACAAGTAAGCACTTCTTTTCAGCAGGTGCTCTTGAAGGATGAGCCATATCCAATGAGTTTATCAGAAAAAAAAAAAAAAAAACTCCACACACTCCCTCTAATACACACACACAAATACATCCACTAACAATAGGAGGAAAGTAGTTGGGGAACGAAAGCTTTTTTTTTAATAAAGGAAATCGATACAGATTTAAAAAAAGAAAAACGATCTACGCCCCCACCCCATCTTCAGGACCTTATTCTTGACTTGAAAGTCACCTTGGGCTACGGAACGGCATTCTGTGGCAAATATGGCTACTGGCCAAATGTCAGGCCGTATATTGACCTGACCTGTTATTTTTTATTCGAGGTTGATCTTTCATTTGTACAGTAATAAGGTTTGTTCCCGGTTTCCATATCTAAGACACAAAAATATTACACCCTTCATGTAACGTAACTTTTTTTTTTCTTTGTGAACTGTTATCTGAAATTAACAGATTTGTTTCACTGTCCTATATGAAATAGTGTTTATTTGTTTCGTCACAGACAAAACATTGAACACACTTCTTGTCGCGTGAAGATTTCCGGTGGGGACATTCGGTCGAAAAAGTGTAAAAGCGTTTTCAGGGCAGCCGTTCTGAGTGAGGTTTTCCCGGGTTTTCCTAATTCATACCAGGCAAATAAATGCTGGGATGATACCTAAGGCCACATTGCCACGTTAAATGAATCTTGTAGCTGTCTTGTTGAAAAAAAATCTTGCAACCCTATCTTTCTATTTACTCTTTACATATTACAACTTCTTGAAAGCAAGAAAGGTGTCTCCACACATGCAGTATTGCACTCTAGTGGACAAACAGTGAACCTCCTCATTAAAAACGTGTATTCTGGCGCATCTCCGTCCCTGTCCAAAAGAATCCGTTGTTTCACAAGCGCCGAAACTGGTTTTTCCTTTATGTCAGCGGGAGGGCGATAGCAAGACGTCCCAGAAAGTTGCACACAGTTCAACTCCTTGCAAGATGGAAAAAAAAAATTATGACCCTTTCAAGATTGTGTACATGGTGAAATATGGTAGGGTTTCAAGATTTTTTTTTTTTTAAATCACAGCTACAAGTTCTTCTAACGTGGCAACCCCCTTTAACATACAGGTCCCAGGCGACTTCCTTCCTTCCTTTCCCCCCGATAGTGTGATCGCTGAGGCACGTCATCACTCATATATGACGGGCTAACATGGTCGTAGATGACGGAAGCCCGAAAATGTAATCACTAATTCTAATCCTATTCGCCTGAGCCAGGCCAGGTTTTTATTATGTTCACGGAATCATGTTAGTAGGACGTATTTGATCATAATGTTAGCCCATTCATCCGTAAGTCTTTTACACCACACGATAACTCTTGAACAGAGGAGAATTTTTGACTTTTCTTTTCTGTGATAGATAGCTACAGTAGAGCTATTATCTCTTACATCTTTGCAGATAACGATGGGTATCTCTTTTCCATACAGAGATCTCTCGTGGCTAAGCAGTTAGCGTACGCGGCTTTGGCGTGGAAGACCCGGATTCAATTACCGACGAGAGCTCATGTGGTTCGGATTCCACGTTTTCAAGCTGTCGGTCTACGTCTCATATAGCACGCGGTGGCTCAATGGTAGAGAGTTCATCTCTGGGGGATGGGATCCTCGGTTCGATCCCAGCTCACGTCAAGTTAACTTTGTGGTCAACAAACACCATGTGCGTGGATTTTCTCGGGGTTCTCCCGTTTCCTCCCATTTTCGTCATTCCATAATGTCCTTCATTTGTAATCATCACCGTCTCTATTAGCCTAGTAGGCATAAGCGTCGAACGTAAAACTTAAAGATTTTATTTATTTATTTATTTATTTATTTTTAGTTTTGAACTTCAAATCGGTTTCACTGTCCTCATCCTCACTATTTATTAAAACCCTTCTACTACTTGGAAAAACAACAATATTTTTGCTCCATCATAAGCGTATTTGAATTTAAAGAATGGACGCAGGGTTGCCATTTGCGAATTCCCAAATCGTTATTAATTATTTTGGTGGGAATGAGTGTTAAAAACCTGACTGTGTATATTTTATTATTATTTAATTCATATGTACGATTTATTTGCTAATTCAAAAACTGAAAAAAAAAGTGTGCGTTCTAAAATTATCGTATATTCATCTATTATCGCAAAGACATTATCGTATATAGCAGTGCTATTCAACCGGGGGTACACGAAGATGTTTCTGGGGGTACATAATCCTAAAATAAGCATATTTTCAATATTTATTGAATAATCATAGTTCGAGAATTTGTTTTTCTTTCCAATGGTTTCTCTGCGTTAACACCAATAAAAATGAAGCACATAAGTGGCTTGAATCCAGAATCAGCTCTGATTCTCGTACGTTTGAAGATACGACCAAGAATCAAGGAGTTGGCGTCCCAAAACAAGCTCAGTCATTTCAAAAGTTACTCTCAGTTTTTGAATTTTTAACATTGTCCTCAGTGTGCGAAATTATCAAGGAAGATAAAGCGAAAATCCCCCTCAGTAGAACTGGATGTCTCCCATGTGCTGAGATTCCCATGTTAACTTTTTTTCGAATGTGTATTTTATCCCCCTGTAAATAGTCTTTTGATTGGCATACTGATTGTCCTTTTGTTGGTCTCTGTTGGTCCTACTTTTTAATCAGAACATGTGTATTAACTGTAATAAGTTCATTTCAATTTATTTATTTATTTTAAAACAGCTTCATAGGTACACAATTAGTGGCGCACTGTGTCTAGGGGTACGCGAAAAAAAAGGTTGAATAGCACTGGTAAACAGCATTAAGGATTAATCGATGGACCCGCCACTGCGTTCACAATAAATTATCGTATGATTGGCAAGCCTAATAAGTTTACTAACTACAGTCTTAACCACAAAAGAAGCATAATGGTTTATGAAGCGCCTCATACGTACTAAGCTCGTTGCAACTTCAAACAACGTCTAAACTGGTAGGATATCAACAACAATGCTTCGTTGGCAAAGTCCTTTTTATGACTTGCTACAATATTTTTCATAGATGTAACGTTTAATGCTTGAACTTAATATTCATCCAATATAGACCTACTGGCTTTTATGAACACTGTTACTTTTTATATCTATCATAGGAGGAAAAAGGTCTATCTTTATCCACCTCCTATTAAGGAAGGGAATATCGAAAAAGATAGTTCTGCATTCCTTCGGCTACATTAGAAAGCAACATGTCTGAGGAGCAGGCACGGCCTCAACACTTTTGCTTCACTTTCACACAGTCACTGGTGTGAACGCGACCCAACGAGGTAAATGGGCCCGAAATCGAACTAGTGAGTCCAAGCTGGAGACATCATTCGCCTTATGCACAGTCGTTATGACTTATGATTAGCGTCATACTAAAGGCCTGACTACTGCAGGAAACATAGTTGAACTCTCTAGTATGGCACTAATCACGCGTCAGAATGACTCTGCATAAGGCCCCATGAGTCTAACCCTCACTAAGTTTAGTGAGCCCGACACTCTTTGATTTTACTTGTTGAAGTTTACCGGCGTCCCTTTTCAACAGCGAGGCTATATGGCAAGTGAACCTACAGCTTAAGAGTCTCCATCCCGACGAAATTAAAATACCACTAATTTTACATTAATTATGTGATATCTTCAAATAGATACAAGATAATCGAAATGTGGAACAAGAGCGCTCTAGATATATCATTTTACATGAGATACCGTTATCACGACTCACTTATCTGCTTTCGATTTCGAGCCATTTTGAAAATCGGCATTTATTTTCGCGTTTCTAAACAGCTGAAAACATAAAGCCACTAGGTGACTTGTGATAACGGCACCTCACGCAAAATAATATTGTCTAGGGCGCTCTTGTTCCATATTTCAATTATCTTTTATCTATTTGAAGATATCACACAATTACTGTAAAATTAGCGGTATTTTAATTTCGCCGGGATGAAGACTCTTAAGCTAGATTCCGAAACGGGAGAACTCCAAGAAAACCCACAAACTCGCATGACCTGTGATTAAACCAGAAACCCCCACACACCAGACGCGAGCGCATTACTATTGACCCATTGTCCCCCAGTCTCGTCTCTTGAGTGCACAGTGGTAAGGAAAGAAAACCGGATGTGCCGATCAGCCCCTACTCTAGCGAGATATGAATTCGGAATTACATCTAAAAAGTTGATAAAATGATATGAAATAGGCGTGGCAATTGGAACCCTTTAATTATATAGTCACCTCACAGTTAGTGTTGCAGGAAAAGGGGTTGGGTAGAGGGGAAGGAGAAACAGAAAAAAAGTAAAACTAATAGAAAAGAATCAGATAAAAAAAATAACATTGATTAAATTTAATGCTTATTCTGAACAACGTTCCGTGTAAATTTCCGGTACATTATCAGATGGTTTTTCAAGTCACTATTCCTTATGATAACCCCTCTATACATCCTTTGCGTGATGACCATCGTTACACAAATGTAGATAACGAGCATGGATGTTTAGACAGTTACAAACACGTCAGCAATTTAACAAACTCTCCCCTCTTCTTCCCTCCCACTTCCATAATAACTACCCTGCCTTGATCTTTATACACGTATATGTGTGTCTTTCACAAACAATCTTCCCCCCTCCCTCTGTCAAACCAAGTTGCTAAATGCCATAAAGAGATAGAAGAACTTCCCTCCCCGTTGAGTGAGGTGCGGGGACGAGTCAGAAACGTTGAAGTGGTTGACGGGACAAAATGAGGTCGATTATGTTTGTCCAGGACGATTATATTACAGTTTAACGTGCAAGGAAAACATTGGACGTGCACGTACCCTTCTCATTTATTTTTGTTCATATAGGGTCTCCACACTGAAGTCGCTAGGAGCAGGGAGAGACGCATCATAACTGCAAACAAACGTTTTGCTTCTATCGTACTCAACCGACGTTTAAAACTTCAAAAATAATGATTCAATAACGCTTGAATAAGAAGGAATACATGAACACTTGTAAGTTTCTTTATTGCTTCATTTTAATTATATAGATCAATGATGGCCAACTTCTCTAAACTAAGGGGCCGCATCATAGAAATCTCCACGTGGCGAGGGCCGCAACTTAATATGATACAGTACTTTACGTTTATAATATACACTCATGACATCCTAGCCCAGAAATGGACGAATTTGCGGGTTCCTATCAAGACATCGACAATCAAAACACAGACAACGATACACCAATATTATCTCATTCACACTGAAGTGACACTGACTCAAAACACAACTAAAGATATTGTAATTCTTGAGCAAATACTTCGCAATTCTGAAGTATGGTGATAATGCAGCAGTCTCCGACACAAATTGAATTGCCAGGTTCTTAACGACGAAATCCCTCCAACGTGTCCTAAAATCCCCTTTCACTCGAAAAATATTCTTACACTCTTAAGGTTGGGTGAAAATATCATACTGTTAGATAATTTCTCAAACATGGAAACATGTGCAAAAATTGAAAATAAATAAATAAATAAATCGCAAGTAAAAAAAAAAAAAAAAAACATATACCTGCTCTCAATGATACTGACGTTTAAAAATATTCACAACCACTTATTTTTCACGCTGCAGAGTGAACAGAAATGGTACACTTAAACTTTAGGTACATAACGTACCCAAATAAATGAAATAAAGCACTAATGCGTCGGCTATTCGAGAATGCGTTTCCAATGCTCCGCAGCGAACACGACCTAGATGGCTACTCGGTAATTTTATTTTTGCCAGAGTTATAAATCCTACTGTGAGTCACTCAGAGTTTCCAGGTCTTTTTTGCCAGGTCCAGGTCTACAATAGCAGAGTTCCAATACTCTGCACAAAGCATCTTCCAAGCAGCTGTTTCTTGCTAAAATCCCCTTGCCTGGCAACACGCCTTTCCTTTTTTTTTTCCTTCCTTTAGACATCTTTTAAACATAAGACGGTCTATTATTCCGAAACGCACCAAATACGCTCGAGCCAACGTACTCTGTGCGTTTTTATTGCTTTTGCGTTTTCAGCACATTGTAATTAGGCATCCACATTTAAATACATAGTCAGCGTATTCCAAGCGTACGCACGAGCCATAAAAACGCGTTGCGAACGCTTTAAATAGCCGCTTGCTAACGTAACTAATCAACCTTGAATTTATTTTGGTTTCCGCGCCTGAAGCATACATCTACTTTGTGTATTACTCCAAGTCGCTACATTTTAACTATTTTTAAATTTTTATGTACCCAATAAAATATATAAAAATCCTAAAATTTATCTTCTCGAGGGCCGCACGAGAAGACCTCGTTGGCCGCATGCGGCCCGCGGGTCCATAGTCGGCAATCCCTGATATAGGTGGTGAAGAAGGGTTAACATAATTGTTATGAGTATTCTGCCATTATTGGCAGGACACTTGCCGGAAACAGAGCAAGATTCACGTATCACGGTCTTCAGCCAAGCTCTTCGCCTTCACGTAGGAATTTTCTGGTTTGATACCGTTCAACTCGTTTCCCTCCCTCTTTTTCTTGGCATCGTATGTTATCGTCAGGTCTCTCTGAATACAGTTTCCATCTCAGCCAATTCCCAATCAGTTTTATTTTCCTCTTTTTAATTACATCTAAATTGCTCTTTCCTCCCACTATTTCCAACACCTTCTCATTCACTTTTTGTTCCAACGAGCTATTTTTCATTCTTCTCCATACCCACACATTTCCAAAGCTTGCAGTCTTTTTCATCGCTTTTGCGTAGATGTTTATGACCTTGCAACATAGGGTACAATACTTCACACAAAACATTCAAGGATCCACGCAAAATCGTATTGTCTAGATCACTACGTTTCTGCTTTTTGAATATTTTTATTTGTTTTGAAGATATTACAGAAAAACTATAAAATTAGCTGTAGTTTAATTTCGCTGTAGTGAAGACCCTTAAGGGAAAAGACTGGGGAAGGTATTGGAGAAAAATAAACATTAATATGTGTAACTATTAAACACATTTTTTATTTTTATTTTTATTTTTATTTTTTTTTACAACCATTATTTACAGTAGGTGCGAGAGCGCAAAATATAGCTCCCTTCAACAAAGGTGGAAGCGCGGTGGCTCAGTGGTAGTGCGTTTATCTCTGGTGTGCGGGGTCCGTCGTTCGATTCTCGGCCAAGTAATTTTGTGGTGGACGTCATCGTGTCCATGGGTTTTCTCGAGTACTCCTGTTTCCTGTCCACCATCATTCACTTGCCTTAATCATCCGTCCCCCTTAGCCTAAAGGAAATAATCGTAGAACGTTAAATTCAAAGAATGAAATTGAATTGAAATGAAAAGAATTAAAAAATTGAAAGAAAAAGAATTAAATTCGTTTCATTTTTCATTTTACAATAATTATTGTAGGAAGAACCGCCTCTTATAAGTATAAAATTTCCATTTAAAAAACTGCAATTTTAAAAGTGTACTCTTCCAGGCTTAGGAAATAATTCTTTAATTACCAAAAGTATTAACTATTAATAATAGTACTTTACCACCATAAGCTTCAAGTAGAAATCAAAGTAAACTGCTGGAATCACTTACCTGTAAAAAGAAATACAGATAGCATTAGTTTAACAATTTAAGGATATACTTCAAATATATTGTACTACGCATTTATATGTAATGTTTCCGAAGCACATTTAATTGTACATAAAAAAAATATTTATCGCCAAAATGGTGATAGAAATATCTGTTACCTGATGTGTGTTGTAACAGCAAAAATTATAAACATACCCAGAAACTTTTGAGTAAGGTTTTTATTTATTTTTTATTTATTTACTTATTAGTATTGATTACCCGCTTCACTGGGTAGAAATACAATCTTTAAATGCACAACTTTTATGCTTTGTGTTTGGTAAACATGACAGTGAAAAATAAATATTACTATTGTGGGCTGAATTTGGGTCTTAAGAAGCCTCATCCCGGCGAAATTAAAATACCGCTAATTTTACAGTAATTATGTGATATTTTCAAATAGATAAAAGATAATCAAAATGTGGAACAAGAGCGCCCTAGACAATATCATTTTACATGAGATATCGTTATCACGACTTACTTATCTGCTTTCGATTTCGAGCCATTTTGAAAATCGGCATTTATTTTCGCGTTTCTAAACGGCTGAAAACGGAAAGCCACTAGGTGACTTGTGATAACGGTACCTCATGCAAGATAATATTGTCTAGGGCGCTTTTGTTCCACATTTTGATTATCTTTTATCTATTTGAAGATATCACATAATTACTGTAAAATTAGCGGTATTTTAATTTCGCCAGGATTAGGCCTCTTAAGCGGTAAAGACCCCGAAAACTAAGGATTCGACATTAATATCGGTCAATTTCGGTCACACACACACACACACACACACACACACACACACACATATATATATATATATATATATATATATATATATATATATATATATATATATATATATAAATATATATATATATATATATATATATATATATATATATATATATATATATATATATATATATCCCTCCCCTTCCACTAAGGTGCACCGTCCAAAGTGAAATGATAAAATCACTCCAAGGCCCGAATCTCATTTATGTTGAAAATTTGATCGAGATTGGTCGGGTGGTTCAAACGGTGCGAAGTCACAAACACAGTCACTTTTTATATATAGGGCCTTATGAAGAGTCATTTTGACGTATGATTAGCGTCATACTAACGGACTGACTACTGCACGAAATACAGGGTGGCCCAAAAGTAGGTATACAGTCCGGTACTGATAACTCATTGCATTTTTATATCATTTCTTATTGTTATCCATAAGGATAGACTTAGTTTCTTTATTATTTCTTCTTAATGTATTTTTACTATATCTTAAGCTCGGAACAGCCGAAGCAAATGAACTTATAAGCTAGAATGTTATACTTGATCAATGGAGAGGTATATACCTACTTTTGAGCCACCCTGTATATGTTAGTAGAACTCTTTAAGTATGGCACTAATCACGTGTCGGATCGACTCTGCATAAGGCCTACAGACTTTACAAACCTCCTGACGAAGACTACTAGTTTTATATTGACAAATTGCTTGCACAGTTTAACACCCAATCGCGACAGTAGTGACATCTATCAGTGTGACGTACAGACGAAGACGTTTGTCTTTTATTATTAGGCTGGAAGATTACATTAGCCCTTAGAATATCTTGCACGCGAAACTTTATAAACATTTAGTAGGAAGCCCTCATTTGATTCTGAAACAAGTATTTAATAAAAAATTCACCGCTGTCCACATCACTTCCTTTCCCCATAGTAGGAGGCTGTGTTACGGAAGATAATAAAATATGTATTCTACCGTGATGGCGCTCACTTCTGAAGACCAAGCAGTAACGAAATTTACATAAAGGATGAGCCCATACATGAAAATGAGCTCTAACAATAATAACCAACTTTTGACATTTTAACTGTGCACGCGTTTCAGAAACAAAAGGGGGATGGGTGTGGGAGAAGGGTAGAAAGACTGGTAGGCTGTGCGTGTGAGTGTGTGTGTGTGTGGAGAATAAGCTGACTTTCTTGTACTTCTGAGAAGCAAGACAATTAGTTCCGCTGAGCGGGCTGCTTCGTCTCAGGATAAACTAAGAAGGCAAGCAACCCTCCTTGAGAAGACAAAATGTGAAGGCACAAGGGGTGGGTTACGACGAAGAAAAGTCAGTAGTTCTCGTCGTTTCCTCCAAAAGATAAAAGAGGGCGCTGAAGGAAAGGGAGTTACAACGCGGCGACCATACACCATTGGATATCGCGATTCAGGGCCAGCGTCGAATGGACTAATTGCTTGACTTATCTTGAATAGATCGGTAACACAATTAGCAGCTCTGGAGACGATCTGTAGAAATAGTAGCTATACATTACACAGTGGTTATCAACCTTTTGTGGCCGACGACACACTTCACAGAACACTGACCACATTGCAACACACTTGTTTAATTATTTTATTTATAATATTATAAATTACGGTACTAGAGTCAATTACCCGCTTCGCTGGGTTAAAATACGAAACAAATAGTAACATGTTAATGAAAAATCAGAAAATAATAACTAATCTATATAAATAAAAAATTAAATATTACTATTGTGGGCTGAATTTGGTTTCAAACAACATCGGAAGTGTCACTGTTCA